>NC_057015.1:7106661-7387827 GCF_000002595.2 Chlamydomonas reinhardtii
CCGCACACACACACAAACACACACACACACACACACACACACACACACACACGCCTGCACGGAGGGGGGTTTGTAGATACCAGCCCAAAGTACACCGAACCCAATGCAGAAGAGCGAGGAGGAGAGCGCGGCCTCTGCTTTGACAACGGAGTGGCAGGGGGCCAGGGGGGGCGGGGACACGGGTTTCTGAGTTTCCGAAAGAGCGGGGGGGAGGGGGCACGGGTTGGGTGGGCGGCCGCGTGATGGGCGCCTCCGTCCGGGCCGCGTGTCCCCAGGGCGTTGTGGCCGCATGGCCGCTGCGTGTGGCGGCAGTGGTGCTGGCACTGATGTGTCGCCTGGTTGCGCCGCGCCGCGAGCTGCCCACACACGGCGGACGGATCCCCTTCCTCTGCGCGGCTGCGCACCTTCCCCGTCACGCACACCGCCACCGCCTCTCTAGCCATGCCTGAAAGGTTTTGGGCTCGCAAACACTGTGCGTGCGTGTGTTGAGGGCACCGAAACCGTCTGTGAGTATGTGTATATGTGTGTATGTGCGCGCGCAGGTGTGCAACGTGCCGTTCGCGCTGGTGACGGTGGTGGGCATCCTGCAGCGCTACGCCTACGGCGGAGGGCCGCAGCCCGAGGGCGGTGCAGCCGCAGGCGGCAGCGCGGCGGCGGACAGGTTCGTGTGTGCGTGTGTTAAAGAGCACAAGGAAAACGTTGCGCAAAGACAGTGCATGCGATGCAGCAAAGCGACGGTTTACGGATGTTACCTGAAGTCACCTCGCATACCTGCTGCGGTGAGCCGCCGGTCTTACCAACCGGAAATCGCGCAACCCCCGCTACTCTAACCTCGAGGGGGGATTAGTGTCCACACGCTCTCAAGGGTGCAAACCCATGCATGTGCTCACGGTACCGTGAGGCCCAGGCACTCCTACAATTCCTAGCTCCGCGTCGCTACTCCTGGCCGCTAAGTCCAAGCTCCCGCCCAATCCTCGATGAAATTCTCACCTACGAGCGAATAAGAAACCAACAGAGCACAGGGCGGCAGCAGGGGAGTGTCACGAACAAGAGCGAAGGAACATGTTAGCGCGGCGGCGCGCGACGAGCAAGAGCAAACACGCAGCCCAGTCCCAGCCCAATTAACTATACTAGGGGTTGCGCGATTTAGGAAAGAGACGGAGGGTGGGCGACCACGAGCAAGTAAACAGGCGGGGGACGGCATGGGCGCATGCATGACGGCAAATGCAAATGGGGTGTCAGCACCATGGGCTGGCGGGGGAAAACCCCGCTCCCCACTCCATGGTGTGACGGAGGCGGCACACGCTAGGTACTCCCCTCATGCGGCCATGTAGCACCAAGTCCAAGTACACGCACAGCTTATGGGGACGTCGATGCCGCGGGGCAGCGGCATGGGGAGGGTGGGCCCAAAGTCAGTACAGGTTATGGCGCAAATCAGAGGAACGCGACAAGCAGGAGGAACACGGCGCGCCCGAGGCGCCACGAGGCCCCCAGCCCGGTCCCCGACCCCGCGGAACGGGCTCCAGGCCTAGTGCCCAAAACTCCGACAAGATAGCAATTTTCGGTAGCATCGTCCAGACGCGACGGCACGCAGCACAGCACTGTGTGTAGGACGCCGAAAATTACCCTTCGACAGATTTGTGAGCATAGGGCAATTTCACCACCAGAAATTGTCCATACACTCACAAATCAAGTCGCTAAAACACGAGCCCTAGAGGCCCCGGCACGCCCGCGGGACATGAACCGGCTCGCGCACTTGTGTTAAAGAGCACAAGGAAAACGTTGCGCAAAGACAGTGCATGCGATGCAGCAAAGCGACGGTGCGCACGTGTGTGTGTGCGTGTGTGTGTGTGCGCGCGTGCGCACGTGTGTGTGTGTGTGTCCTGCGCATGCATGGGCACGCCCGCCGCGCCACACGCCGCCACCAGGCATCCCCCGCCACCGTGGGGCTGGTCCTGCCTCTGCACCCACCCACCTTGGGCTGCAACGCCGCGCCTGAGAATCCCCAACATCGTCTGTCTGGCCATGCCCGCAACCCCTTCCTGGACTGCCGGGGTACCCTCCATCCCTCTCCTCATACCTGGGATCCCCATCTTCACTTGTCTGGGTTTACTCGGGTTGGGAGTAACCTACCCCTCTCCTCCAACAGCTGTATCGCTTTCCCAACCATCTTTGCAACCCCCCTCCGCCTCTACTAACCTACCCGCCTCCTCCACTAAACTACCCCCCCCCAGGCTGTCCAAGGCCGCCAGCCACGAGGACTGCCTGGTCAAGGTGCTGCGCCTGGCCGCCAACCTGGCCATCTGGCCCGACGCCGGCCGCACGCTGGCGGAGGAGGAGCATGTGGCGGGGGCGCTGCTGGCGCTGCTGGAGCGATACAGGTGGGGGGAGGGGAGGGGAGGGTGGGGGAGGGGAGGGGAGGGGAGGGGAGGGGAGGGGAGGGGAGGGGAGGGGACGGGAGGGGAGCGGAGGGGAGGGGTATTGCCATCGAGGCTGTGTCTTTCGGCACGTGGCGGGCGCAGCTTTCTCAGTATCCTCCCGCACACACGCCCGCCGGCCTTCTCCCTCTCACCTCTGCCGCCACACACCCCCACTTCACCCACTTCACCCCTCCTCCCCCCCTGCAGCTTCGAGGCGGCCGAGGAGCTGGTGCTCAACACCGTGTGCGCCCTCACCAACCTGTCCTTCTACCAGAGCGAGCAGCAGCCGGGCGGCTTCACAAACAGGGTGAGCACGCCCTAGGCGCCCAGAGATGCTTGAGCGGCCTTTGCGACGCCTCTCACGGCCTGTCACATAGGAAGGAAAAGGCGGCGGCGGCGGTCCCGCGTCAGTGCGGTGGCCACAGCGCGCACACCAGAAAGGATGTGCCGGCCCCACCGGACCACATGCGCCCGCCCACGCCCACGCCCTGCGTCCAGCGCGCCTACCCCCACCCGCACCTGCTGAGTTTAGTTTGGGCTGGCATCTACAACCCCACCTGCTGAGCCTGTACCGCTCTGCGGCATTGCCACACCGCCGTCGTCTCGCTACCGTATCATGTGCCTGTGGGACCTCCCCCCCCATAACATCGGTAACAACGCGTCTACTATGCGACTGTACCTGCCTACGACTTCACTTCTTAGTTAATCATGAATGTAACCCCCCGCCCCGCAGGTGCTGCTGCTGCCTCCCCCCCGGCTGCTGCCGCGCATCACGCCGCTGCTGCTGTGCGACAACGAGGAGGCGGTGGTGGAGGCGGCGCGGGTGTACGGCAACTTCTCGCGCAGCGCGGACGTGCGCGACTACATGCAGGTGAGGGGCTGGGGGTTAACGTTGAACCAATCCCGTAAGGAAACAGTCGCGCGGCAAGGAGAACTGCATATGCGAGTAGGGGCTGGGGGGGGGGTTGTAGGGATGTTTGGAAAAGCGGTACAGGATGCACTGAAGACTGCAGACGAAGTCGTTACCACATGAGCGGCCGTCCGGGCGGACGCGCTCCAGCTCGTTGTCCCTCCGTGAAGCTGGGGGGGGGGGGGGGGTCCGGGTGAAGGTGGGGGCCGGGGGGGGGGGTTGTAGATACCAGCCCAAACTAAACCAAACCAAGCCAAGGAGCGGAGCGCAGGCAGAGGCGACAGTACAGGGTTATGGGGAGGGGGTTGTTGTCAGGGGCGGCTGGTACCGTGTCGGAGTTTCCATGCGCATGCGCTCTCGCCGCCGGCGGCGCCGCCGCCGCCCATCCAGGACACCTCGCTCACCTGACCACCCTGCACCCTGCACAGGCCACGCGGGTGGTTGAGGCGCTGGTGCTGCTGCTGGACCACAGCAACGCCGAAGTGCTGTACAGGTGAGGGAGGGGAGATTGTAGATACCAGCCCAAACTAAATCGAACCCGATGCAAAAGCGCGAGGAGGAGGAGGAGGAGGAGGGGGCTTCATGCCTCACCCACCCGCCACCGTCCGATGAATGCGCCCACTTCGTCAGCTTTCGGGCTTCTCCCCTACCTACCTGGGTCTTGACATGCCCTGTCCATGCGCACCTCTGGCCAGGCTTTCGCGTGGTGATGGGACTAGCTCGCTGAGCTCGGGCGTGTAACCCCTCCCATTCCCGCCTTACAAAGACGCTTTGTGAACCCGTCTTGCGAAACCCCCTTCGGCCTCTCCCCCTGTAACCCGCCTCTTGTGCGCCCTGTCCCTTGATTTTCTACCGTCTACCACTTAACTAATCATGAATGTAACACCCGCTTTTCCTCCGCAGCGTGTGCGGCACGCTGATCAACTTCACCATGGACGGCAGCCGCCGGGACGTGCTGGGCGGCCTGGGCGGCGTGTCGCGGTTGGTGGAGGTGCTGGGGCGCACCATGGCGCAGGGGGAGCTGGGTGAGCGCGAGGAGGCCATCGTGGAGGTGGTGTGCAAGGCGCTCTTCAACGTGGCGTCAGCGGACGAAGGGCCGGCGGCGGGTGCGGGAGCGGGGGCGGCAGGAGGGGAGGGGAGAGGTGGCGCGGGGGCGGGGGCGGGGGGTGCGGAGGGGAGAGGGGGTGGGGAGGGTGGCGGGGCGGGGGCGGGCTGCAGCTTCCGGCACGAGGAGGTGGTGGAGGTGCTGGGGCTGCTGGAGGTGCTGGAGGCCAGCTCGCTGGGGGAGGCGGCGGAGCTGGGCGCCGTGCTGGGCCGGCTGGGGGGCCAGATGCGGCGGCTGCAGGCGCGGCTGTCCCTGGAGGAGCTGGAGGCGTTGCCGGAGTAGGGGCCCTTGCTTAGGGAATTCAGGGGTGGGAGGGGGGCCAGCCGTCTGTGAAAGACGGAGTGATTAGGGGGAGGATGGGCTGCGGTGTACAGTGTAGGCCAGCTTGGGAGAAGGTGAAGGAGGTTTGGGCGGGCTCGGGCGGAAGCCGCGCGTGTGAGCCTTAGTCCTGTACATTTCCGTGTCACGTGGCGGAGGTCTGACTTGACGGGACGGGGGTGACAGTGGGTTGAGGCGGGTGGATGGGATGAGCTCTGGCATGCGAGCGGCGGGTAGGCAGGTGTACAGACACGCGGCTGCTGTGTGGGGGTGTGGCGAATTATGAGCACAGCACATGATTGGAGTGGACTTGTGCGGCTGGGTAGCATTGCTTGCTCAGGTAATTCATTCACGGCAAACGACCCGCATCAGCCTGCAGTGCCGCCGCGCTGCCCGTACGTCGGCCTTGCCATGTGTGTTAGCTATGTCTGTGAAGGGCTAGCTGAAGTGAGCTGAACGGTGTTCGGGACTGCGGGGGACTGTTGTGCAGCACAGCCTCGCAGCATTCCACTACACCATCATGCGAAGTGCGGCAGTGCAGAGCAAACGGCCCCCAACCAGTGGGGGACTGGGGGATGGCTATGCAAGGTGGCTGTTCAAACGCAGGCAGCCCTCCACCACGCCGCAGCCGGTGCTCGCACATCCTCACAACCCCCACATACATGCTGTCCTGAGCCCTACAATCGTCTCCATGCCGGCTTGCTGCGTCCGCACTGGCAGCATTCGGCCGTGCGCTGCGCCCGTTGCACAGTATGCACACCCTGCAATAGCACTGCACCCGGTGTACACTTGGGTGTGCGATGGGACAGTGGTAAGGCACTAAGTCAGGTTGGTCGACGCCCCGTCCCTGCAGTGCGCATGCGCTACGACCCCCACCAGCTGCTACTCGACAACAGGGGGAAGACGGCGGAGGCACACAACGCGTGAAGCCAATATTGCCCGAATGCCGGCGCCATGTCATGGACGTGCAAACGGCTGCGCTGCGCCACGGATATACCGGTCGTCAGGACCGCCCCGTCGTGTTAGGATCAATCCGCCCCGAACTTGACCCATCCTCGCCAAACATCCTTCGCCCCTCACGCCTGCCGCAGGGTAAGCTACCGCCAGACAAGGTCATTTCCACCAACAAGCTGGGTGCGGAGGAGCGCGAAAGACGCAGGGCCCAACGCATGACGGCAGAGGTGTCACACATGAGCCCCGTCCAGATGCCCGGTGGTCACAAGCAGCGCACAGCCGCAACTGCAGTATGCAGTACTCCTTAACACAACCCGTTTGCAAGTAACGCTTGCAGAAACAGGGGCAGGGGTCTGTGAAAGCAGCCGACGTGCCTCGGCATGTCCTGGCGAACATGGCCTCCGCCCTGCACATGTCGCGCCCCAGACCGCATTGTGCGGCTGTCGAAGGCCAATGAAGGACAAGTCCCCTTACGTCTAAGTGCTCTGGGCTGTTGAAACACCCAAACCCTGAAAAAAACGCGCGGGCACGAACTCCGTGTTGATTCCCGCACCAGGCACGGGCGACATGTTCGTTGGCGTTTCGACTGCGCTCCGCCACTTGCAACGCCAATGCGCTGTAATGGACGCTCCAGCGCCTTCGCAGCCAATGTCGCGGTGCATATGCGCGCCTGCGCACGCGCAGTACGCAAGGGGTGCATTGTCGCGGCATACGCGCCAAAAGCGACCTGCGCGCGCTGCCATCGGCCACGGCCGGTGCTTTACTAGAAGTACTTGGTAGCTTACCTTGCGGTCTGTACCGGCTGCGGCGTGACGGAGGGCTCCCTGCGTTTGAAACAGCCCGCTTGCATGGGCACCCTGGAGTTGTGAAAGCGAGGGAGTCTTCCGCTCTGCACAGCGCTCTGCTACGGTTTACAATAGCGTGGAACACTTAGACACCGTGCTTCACACAGTCTCACACACACCTTGCATTTAGCCCGCTACAGAGAGCACTAGCTGAGATGGCGGTCGACCGGGAGGAATGCGTCTACATGGCCAAGCTGGCCGAGCAGGCTGAGCGCTATGACGAGATGGTGGAGGAGATGAAGAAGGTGGCCAAGCTGGTGCACGACCAGGAGCTGTCCGTGGAGGAGCGCAACCTGCTTTCGGTGGCTTACAAGAACGTCATTGGCGCTCGCCGCGCGTCCTGGCGCATTATCTCCTCCATAGAGCAGAAGGAGGAGGCTAAGGGCAACGAGGAGCATGTCCAGCGCATTCGCAAGTACCGCACTGTGGTAAGCAGCGCTCGGAAGGGACAAGGGCTATGATCCTTCTGCGTCGACATGGGAACCTTCCGGGGCCCCTTGCACTTGGCATGGTCAACCAGCAGGCTGACCTTGGCCATAACCTGCTGCGCAGGTCGAGGAGGAGCTCAGCAAAATCTGCGCCAGCATTCTGCAGCTGTTGGACGACCACCTGATCCCCACTGCCTCCACTGGCGAGAGCAAGGTGTTCT
Organism: Chlamydomonas reinhardtii; assembly: GCF_000002595.2. Classification (NCBI taxonomy): domain Eukaryota; kingdom Viridiplantae; phylum Chlorophyta; class Chlorophyceae; order Chlamydomonadales; family Chlamydomonadaceae; genus Chlamydomonas; species Chlamydomonas reinhardtii. The sequence goes on from NC_057015.1 coordinate 7,113,863, forward strand.
ACCTGAAGATGAAGGGCGACTACCACCGCTACCTGGCTGAGTTTAAGACCGGCGCTGACCGCAAGGAGGCTGCCGAGCACACCCTGCTCGCGTACAAGGCCGCGCAGGTCAGCGAAGAAGCTGGAGGGACTCCAGGTCGCGGGCAGTGACTGGGGCTGTGACCTCCAATGCCATGCGCTTTTGGCGATCGCTCATGCCCTCTGTGTTGCTTGCGACGCGCAGGACATTGCCCTGGTGGACCTCCCGCCTACGCACCCCATTCGCCTGGGCCTGGCCCTCAACTTCTCCGTCTTCTACTACGAGATTCTGAACTCGCCCGAGCGCGCGTGCCACCTGGCCAAGCAGGTCAGTGGCTATCCACTAGCGACGTTTTCGGCTTGCGTCCATCATACGCGATCCTCCTGACATTCCTTTGCGCGCCCGCAGGCGTTCGACGAGGCCATTGCCGAGCTTGACTCGCTGGGCGAGGAGTCCTACAAGGACTCGACGCTCATCATGCAGCTGCTGCGCGACAACCTCACACTGTGGACCTCCGACATGCAGGTGCGTTTTCGGCGATGCGAAGAGCCGGAGGCCCCTTGGGTGGCTAGCTTTAGCTTCAGCATGACGACAGGCAGCGACAGAAGCGCTGCAACGGGCGTTGGCAGACCTTTCAGGAGTCGCATGTGCCTGCCGCGCTTATTTGACTTTCGGCGGGCTTACATGACGTGAGCTTCGCTCCTAGGCCAAGCAGCTTGTCGTTCAGTTCCAATGCAGCAGCCTGCATGAGCGAGCTCAGGCTCGAGGTCAAGGCGGGTTTCGGCCAGCTCACATGCGTCGGTAATGTATACGGGCAACGTCAGCCCAGTGCAGCTTATTACAGTTGACTGCGATCATAGCCGTGCATGCCTTCATGCTCCATGGTCTCCTGAACGGCGGGGCAGCACCTCAGCTTGAGACCGAGTCCGTCACCCGTTTCCGCCACCCGTGCGCAAGCCGAGCAGATATCCAGCTGCCGTGTTCCGCCCGCCTCTTTAGCGGCAGTCAGCTAGTAAAGAGTCGCAGCACATGCATGCACAGCTCATGGCGCGGTCCAGTAACTGTATCCATGCTGGCCAGTGGACAGCAACAGATGCTCTAACGCGCGCGCCTGGGTTGTCAATCCCTGCCACCGGCACCGCCACATGACATTTGTGCTGACGTACTGGTGCCCATTCTCCCCACAGGACCCCGCTGCCGGTGACGACAGAGAGGGCGCTGACATGAAGGTTGAGGACGCTGAGCCCTGAAAGGAGCTTCTGCAGCAGCCGGGGCCGGGTCAGTAGCCTGAAGCTCGTTCTACACGTAATACGGGGAATCGTTTTTAGGGTTTGGGAGTGGGCCTGTTCTGAAGTGCACGCTTCAAACATGGCTGCACGTGTGGTCCACGCACGGTGTTCGTCACATGCATTGTTGTCGTGGCTACCCGGGGTCGATAAATTCTTTGCCTCAGGTGACTGGTCCCACACATAGGCGGGGAGATCCGGTGGGGAGTTGCGCTTGTCGAGGTCGGCGTGAAGTGGCGTTACAGCTATCTCGTCGGAGAACCCTAACTACGAGAGTGGCGGGTCCGAAGACGTGTCATGCAAAACACGTTGTGTGGGTGCGTACAGAGGGCCTCTTGACATTGTGTTGGCCATCACGGCCCAATGCGCACGTTGACGAGTCCGGGTACATTCCGTAAATTCAATCGCAATGCGTAGGTTCTTAGACATTAGACCGCCATGAGTGGTGGGGCCGACTGCATACGTTGGACCAGACCGTGGCGCTGGCGCTGTGAGATGGAACATATGTGAAGTGCGTGAGGCGTGTTGAAGCGCACTAATGCTTGCAAAATGGCTTCCATGGCGCTGTGTGCCTCTCTGATCTTCTGATGGGGTTGAAGGGCTGCTTGCATGTGCCAGGACCGTGGCGGGGAACAGAACTGGAAACTCAGCAAAGTGCACTGGGCGAGCAGCTGGATGACGCTGGATACCGTATTGTTGACCTGCCGTACAGCACTGACAGCCTTGGAGGCGGTGCGAGAGAGCCGGGGGCCAATGAACAGCCCAAGCAGTAGGGTTAGGGTCAGATGCCTTGAATCGGTTCATGGACACCAGTTATTTAGCTGGGAAGCACAGCCAAAGGGGACTCATATCCCGGCCCGAGGAATCAACCCACAAACAACAGGTCAACTAGCCCGTGTTGCCTATGCCTAACCGACTTTGCATCCATTTTATATCGACATCTTTACAACAGAATTGGCACGCTTTCTCAGCATGCAGCCTATGCGTTCCGCCCAATTCACCGCCTAGCTCCTGGTGCAACCCGCAACAGCACAGCAGCAGTGCGCAAGGCGGCCATTGCCTTGCGCAGTAGCACCCGCCGCCGCCACTCCACAGCTAGCTGCCGCTGCGCGTACCGCCTCCAAAGCTGCCGCGTGGGCGTGTCCAACCTTGTGACGTCGGGGGGCAGATGACACGCCGCCGCCGCTCGCCGCCCATTGCTTGGCCCAGACTCATCGGACCGACATGCCAGCAGTTCTGCATCGGGAGCAGGCCGTCAGGGCGAGCGTTACTCAGCGTGGCGGCAACATGTGGACACAGCCTCTTTGACACTAAGGCTGCTGCGGTGCACCACGATAGGCACGCTGGGCGTGCGATGGGACAGTGTCAAGGCAGGTTGGTGAAGTCCCGTAGGGTGCAGCTAATTCCCAGACCCCAGAAGATGGCAAACAATTTGCAACGGTGCACCACGATAGGCACGCTGGGCGTGTATTCCTAACTACGTCTAAGCACGCAAATGGCAGAACGTAACAAGACCCGCAGCAGCGCTGGGCGTGTGCATACCTAGCGGATCAAGCAGGGGCGTCGATGACGAGCTCTCGGCCTGCAGCTCAAAGCCGCTGCCGTCGCGCCTGCTGCTGCCGCACAGGCCCTGACGCGGCCCACCGCTGGAACCGTGCAGCGCCCAGCTGTCAGCGCCAGACCAGGGCAGCCGCGGCCCCGCCAGCAGGGCTGCAGGCGTGGCCTCGCCGGCACCCATAACACCAGGCATTCCAGAGGTGCCACTGATGCTCGACTGCAGGTCGTGCGGGCTGCACGTGTCAACCGCGCTGCAGGAGGGCTGCAGGGGCGCTCGCCCCTGCTCCGACACCCACACATCGGCGGGCTGCCGCCCGCCGCCGCTGGAGGCCGCCGCGATCTGGCTAGACACGTCCTGTGAGGGCTTCGGATGGAGCGCTACACCGTACGTGACGTGGTCGTTGCATGCCGGCTCAGGGGCCGGGGCCGCGCCACCACTCACACGGTTCAGGGGAGCCAGGGCCCTGACGTGCTTCCGCCAGTCCAGGTTGGGCCCAGGCGCGTTGCGGCGGCCGCCGGGCGCGGCGGTCACTGCCGGGGCGCCTGCAGCCCGGCGGGCCGCTGGCGGCGCCGCTGCCTGGCCTGCCGCCACGCCCTTGCCATGTTGCACCACCGGTTGGCAGGCGGAGGCGCAGCTGGAGGAGCTGGAACCCGGCGTGGGCAGGAAGGCCACTCGCGCGGCGACTTTGGCGCCGACTCCCGGCTGCGGCCGCGTTGGCCCATGCTGCAGGTGCGGCCGCTGCGGCGGCGGCGACAGCACGCCCGTCACCCGCTCCGCGTGCTGGTCCTGGTGCTGCTGGTGCTGCTGGTGCTGCTGGTGCTGCTGGTGCTGCAGCTGCTGCAGCAGGTTCTGGCACGCGCGCTGCTCCTGCTCGTAGAGCTCCAGGTGGCGGTGCCGCCGCGGCTGTGCCGTGAGGCCGGCGCCGCCGTCGAGTGCCGCCATCGTGGCGATGAGCGCCTCGCGCTTGGCCCGCTCCGCCGCCGCCAGCCCGTACCAGCCGGCCACGCACCGGCGCAGCCGCCGGCCGGCGTCGTGCGCCACTGCCGCGTCTTGTCGATGCGCGTGCAGCCGCGCCCAGGCCAGCAGCACGTGTGACTGCAGGCGGCGGTCGCGGTGCAGGGACGCGGTGGAGTGCAGGCGGCGCTTGGTGCGGCTGGCAGGCACCCAGGCCGACCAGGCAGCCAGCGCCAGCTGCTGAACGCGGCTGCGGGCGAGGTGAGGGGATCGCAGGGATGTAGACGGGAGCGTGAAAGTCAACTTTGGCACATACATAACGGCAACCAAGATCTAAACCGTTTCGTTCTCCATGAAATGTCGCGATGTGTTATATTCAAGGATTGCATTCAGATGCCGCTTACCGCTTGCGCCACGTCGCGGCAAGGGCGGCTGCCCTGCGGATGTGGGCCCGGCGCTCCGTCACCTCCCGCCACTGCCGCAGCACCGCCCGCCGCAGCGGCCCGCGCAGGTGCCGCTGCCGGTGCTCCTCTGCCAGCTGGGCGCGGCGCTCGGGCAACTCCCACAGCGCCAGCAGCGCGCGCGTGGCTAGGGACCGCCGGTAGTGCCTGAAGTGAGATGTGCCCAGGAGCGTGGTGGGTATCAATAAGCATGACGACATCAGGTTGGCAAGGGCTGCCCGGGTGTCCAGGGCTTTGAGCTTGGCCCACAATACACAGGAAGAGGCTCGCTGCGTTGTAGTGCTGGCCGCAGGCCACCGAGAACCCGAAGGGCCTCTGGGTCTGCCCCTCCGAAGGCCCACACACCTTCGCGGCTCGGCGAACGGCGCGCTCAGCGCCGCCAGTGCACAGCGCTGAAGCCGGCGCCGCCGCACGTCGCGCTCGCCGGCGTAGCCGCGATCGCGCAGCCGCGCCCTCAGGCTGCACAGGCTGGTAGGTTCCTCGCGCTGCTGATGCACGTGCCGGCGCCACGCGCGCAGCAGCCGTAGCGCGAGCCGCGTCACATAGCGCTCCTGCCACACCGCCGCAACCATGGCCTGTGCGGTGGTCGAACAAAGGGGAAGGGCAGCGCGTTCAGCGCTTAGGCGACATACGAGGCTCCTAACAGACGATCAGTAACTATGCAGATGTACCTTGTAATGCGCCGTGCACTCGGCATGGCAGGCCTCTGCAACACCCCGCACAACGCCGCACGCGCATCACACCACCACGCACCGTCCATGCGCTGAAGGCGCGCACTCTCAGCAGTGACTCCCGGAACACCACCGCCGCCTGCTCGTTGATGCGCTGGGCGCGCTTGGCAGCGCGGTGCTGCTGGTAGCGGCGCAGTCGGTCGAAAGCGGCACGCAGGGCGCAGTACTCGGCCCCCAGCCTGTGTTGACGTGTTCCGCAACGAAATGGAACGGAACAGCGCCAAGATGTTCAAGAGCCAGATTCTCATATGGATGACCGTGATTATGTAATGAGTTGCATGCTCGGCTCTCAAGGGGGGCGGGCGGACTCAGGCCGCACAAACCGGACCAGTACGACCGGAGATACGGTAGCTGTGACAGCGGTGGGGGTACACCAAGCAAAAGCCTGGACGGCTGCTTACGTCTGCAGCGTGTCGGTGTACTCCTCCCACAGCAGCTCAGCGGTGCTGAACACGCGGTGCAGCAGGCGCCGCGCCCACAGCACATGGCGCCAGTAGCACAGGCAGCGACGCAGCAGGCTGCGCCGGTAGCTGCAGGCAGGTGGCAACAAGCAAAGAGGGCGCAAAAACCCGTAAGGTGGCCATCAAGTCAAGCGGGTAAGCGTGCGGTTGGCTAGGTAGGTAACACGGGCGGCGGATCCATAACCGTACTCACACATCTGCCGCCGCCGCCCTGCGCTGCTTGCTGCGCTGCACAGCCCGAATCCCGGCCCGCCAGCGGAGCAGCAGCCAGCGGCGGTGCTGGTCGCGTGCGTCCGTGTCGGCTCTCAGCATTGCCTCCTGCACTCACATACAATGAACACAACAGCGACAAGTGTAACTACGAAGCACCGCACCTGAGCTACCCCGCTCACGCGCATCCCGCACATCACTGCCCCCGTATGGGGACAACTAGCCCACTAGCCCAGCCTGCCCGTGCTCCTCGCGCCACGAATCCCTCATGCCCCGTGGCCCCCGCTCACCCGGCGAAGCCGCCAGGAGTTCCACCACCGCAGGATGCCTCGCAGCAGCCGGTCCCGCGCCGCCGCCCGCAGCAGCGCTACCAGCACCGCCTGCTGCTGCCGCGCCTGAACGAACAGCCGCCATGCCGCCCAGGCCCGGAAGGTGGCGGCGGCGGCGGCGAAGGCGGCGGCGCGGCGGCGGGGCTCCGCCACGGCCTGCTGGAGCAGGGACAGCGCCCATCGCAGCCGTGCTGTGTCGGCTGTGAGCTGCAGCGATGACGCTAAGGAGCCCAGGCCGGCGACGTGGCTCCTGAGGGCCTGGGGGCGCAAACATTGGGGTTGAATTTTTGTCATGTTTCTATGAGTATGTGCGTGCGTGTTTGTGCGTGCGTGCGTGTGTTTGTGTTTGTGTGTGTGTGTGTGTGTGTGTGTGTGTGTGTGTGTGTGTGTGTGTGTGTGTGTGTGCGCGCATGTGCTTTCCTGCAGGGTGAGTAGCTGCTGTGCCGTCAGAGAAGATACGGTATGACATGGGTACAGGGCTTGTCACAGGGCCGCACGACGGCAGAGTCGTACCTGGAACGCCTTGCGGGCCAGCTTCCTCAGGTAGTACAGACACGCCGCGTCCTCCACACTCCTGGCCTGCAGACCGCCCACCGCGGCGCCGCCGCCGTCGGCGCAGGCCGCCCCCGGCCCTGCGCCGACGCCCGAGGTGGGCGGTTCACAGTTTAAATGCTCCGCTATCCCTGCTGCTGGTCCCCGCAGTGCGGAGTCTGCTTCGTTGTATGCTGTCGTTGGGACGCCTGCGGCACGTTCGCTTTCGGCTGCGATCGCAGACGTGTTCTGCTGCTGCTGTTGCTGTGCCTGTTGCTCACCCCAGCCACCAAAAGACACTGAAGCCCCTGGATCCGTTCGCGCCGCGCTGCCGCTCCCGCCGCTGCGCTCGCCCTCGGTGCTGGGGTTGCGGTTGTCAGGCTCGTCCTGGCTGCCCACCACCCGCGCAAACACGGCGCGGGGGCTGGAGGGTGCAGCTGGCGGCAGCGGCGGCAGCAGCGGCCCGTCATGGCTCGCTGACAGTGTGAAGCCGAGCACGCGAGCGACCTTGGCCTTCTGTCGCCAGCTGCTACCGGTCTGACCAGCCGCCGCCACTGCTGCTGCTGCTTCTACGGCCTCATCGCGCTTGTGCCCGCGTCTCTGCGCCATCTGCCTCCTCCCCTCACTGCCTGGGTACTGCGCAACTGGCTGCGGGCCAAAGCCCATGCCACTGCCGCCACCACCACCGCCTGCCACATCGGTGCCGCCACCGCTGCCGCTGCGGCTGCGCCGGCGCGCGCTGTGCACAGGGCTGCAGTCCGTGCGGGCCTCGGGCGAACGCGCGGCGGCGGCGGCCAGCGCCGACCTGGCCATGCGCGCGAGCTGCGCCGCCGACATGCTGCTCAGGCCGTGACTGCGGCTTGGACTGGGCCGCTTCGGAGCTGAGCCGGTGCTAACGGCGCCGCCGCCTGCGGGTGCGTGGGGTGCAGCCGCCGTGGGGCTGGCGGCGGCGTCACGGCGGCGGCCCCATGCCACGGGGCTGCTGCTGGTTGTGGTGGTGAGGGCGAGGGAGGAGGTTTCGTCGTCGGAAGCGCAGCCCGCAGCCGCCAGCCGCCCCGGGCGCAGCCGCCGCTGCCACTGCGGCGGTAGGTTGCGCACCTGCCACTCCCCGCTCGCGTCCTGCGTACATGCATAGAGGCACGCAGACCAAACCGGGCACAGGTCAGCTCTGGGTACCAAAAAGGCGGCAACACCTCTCACACACAAACAGCATTGTGGCCCAGGGGTCTTGCTACCAACACTGCATTGTGCACGGCGTCAGCCCAGCCCATGTACCCAGCCACCAGCCCCTCCGCATTACGCCACGCCCCGCCACGCAAATGCTACGCCACGCCATCGCCGCGCCGCACCTGGCACGCCTCCACGCCGTACGCCTCCACCACCCGCGCCAGCGCCCGCACCAGCTCCCCCGGGTAGTGTCCCAGCCGTCCGCGCAGTTGCGCCCGCGACTGCGCCAGCTTGGCGGCGGCGGGCTGCAGCCGCAGCAGCTGCGCGCGGTGGGCCACCTCCGCCGCCTCCACGGCCGGCGGGATCTGCGGGAGGCGGCAACCACCACGTCCGTGTTCCAGAAACGAGTAAGTCGTCTTGTTTGTGTGTGTGTGTGTGTGTGTGTGTGTAGGTGCGTGCGTGCGTGTGTGTGTGTGTGTGTGTGTGTGTGTGTGTGTGTGTGTGTGTTAAAGAGCACAAGGAAAACGTTACGCAAGGACAGTGTATGCGATGCAGCAAAGCGTGTGTGTGTGTGTGTGTGTGTGTGTGTGTGTTAAAGAGCACAAGGAAAACGTTACGCAAAGACAGTGTATGCGATGCAGCAAAGCGTGTGTGTGTATGTGTGTGTGTGTGTGTGTGTGTGTGTGTGTGTGTGTGTGTGTGTGTGTGTGTGTGTGTGTGTGTGTGTGTGCGGGTTTGCCGGTAAGCACCGTGTGCGTGCTTACCTTACCTACCCACCATGCTGCGGAGAGCAGTACCGCTGTGCAGTACCCACAGCCCTAGCCCCAGCCTCACCTCCGCCACAGCCGCCAGCACCGTCCGCAGCTCCGCCAGCGCCGCCTCCGCACGCGCGCGCACCGCCTCAAGCTCCGCGCCTATCGCCCGCTGCCGCGCCACCAGTGGCTCCAGCAGCACAGCCTGCTGCTGATCAGCCCGCGCCGCCGCGGCCTCCGCTGCCACCGCCGCCGCCTGCTGCTCCGCCACCCCCGTCGCCCCCGCCACCACATGCGTGTCTCCGCCTAGGTCCATCTCGCCCTGAAGAGCCTGTCGCAGCCCATGCAGCCGCGCTTGGAGCATAGCCACGGCCTCGCGCGCGCCCTGCTCCAGCTCCGCCGCCTCCGCCGCGGCAGCGCCGGCGACGGCGAGCTGCTCCGCCGCGGCGGCGACACGCACCGCCGCCGCGGCCGCGGCGGCGCTGCCTGGCGTAGCTAGCAAGGGCTGTTGCTGCGATGGCGGCGACTGCGATGGCGGCGCGGTGGCGGCTGTGTGTGCCTGGGCCAGGGCGGCCTCTGCTGCTCGGGCTGTGGTGGACATCATCTCCACCGCTGTGATCAACTCTTGGACCTGCAGTGCATCCCACATCCAGGTTACGGGCACTCTTCAATCATTTGAAGCAAACCGCAACACGATGAAAAGCAGTGTCAAAGCTCGGGCCGTTGGTAGCCGACCTCCACGCATTCACTCCTCAAACTACACCCACACCAGTCCACACGTGCCATTACCGAAAATCGATCCCAATCCCATTCCCAATGCGCTCGCGCTCACCTCGAACTCCGCCAACGACACCACCTTGGCAGCCTCCACCACCTGTGACTGCGCCTCGCCCACACGCAGCGCGTGCCGCTGGGCCGCGTAGAGCGGCGCCGCGGCCGCCTCCGCCTGCACCTCCCGCAGGTGCGCCATCAGCGCCGACTTGAGCCCCAGGGCCTCCGACAGCCGCCGCTGAGCCGCCAGCAGCCGCTCACGCCCAGCCCGCTCGCCCTCTCGCGCCGCCTCCAGAGCCGTCGCACTGGCGGCCAGGGCCTCCGCCGCCGCGGCGACCTGCGCGGCCGCATGCGCCTGGCGCTGCCGCGCGGCCGCCTCTGCACGCGCGGCTTCCGCCACCAGCTCCGGCTGTTGAAGCAAAAACCAGCACAGCCACAGCGCACTCACAGTCCTAATTGCTTGATTGGTTAAAAAAAGCAGCGCGGCTGGTTCACGCGTACCGTAACAGCAAGGCAAGAAGAAACGCGGCGCGCACCTCTAGTGCCTTCTCCAGCGACTGTAGCGCCGCCCGCTGCTGCTGTTCCCGGTCCACCGCCGCCTGCAGCGCCTCCAGCGCCTGCGCGTGTATGGCCTCCGCCTCCGCCAGCTGCTGCTCCACGGTGCGGACCTTGTTCGCGGCGGCCGCAGCCACGGCGCGGCAGCGGGACAGGTAGCCCACCACTGCCTGGGCCTCCTGCGAGCAGGGCAGCCGCACACAGCGAAGCCATTAGCCAGTCATAGGCGAAGCACCTGAAGACTTTGGTGCTAGTGGCCATCGATTCCATACTGTAAATCGGTTGCATGGACCCGCTGCATTTTGACTACTTTATACCGGCACGGCGGCCACCCACAGCATTACCTTTTGGCATGGCATTGTCCACAGCACCAGCACACACACACACACACACACACACACACACACACACACACACACACACACACACACACACACGACACACACACACACACACACACATGCACACACACACACACATGCAGTCGTACCCGGTCCAGCGCCTCCAGCGCCGCCTGCAGCTGCTGCTGCTCCGCATGCGCCGCCTCCAGCATGCCGCGGCTGCTGTCCGCCCGGCGCTGCAGCTCCTCCGACCGCTCCTGCAGGCTGGCCCTGGCCTCCCGCCCCGCCCTGCGCGGCAAGACAGCGCACCGAACACATGCGAGGCTGCGTTTCGACACATATCCTGCTCCCGACTAGGCAGCATCCTGAGATACGTTTGGCAGGTAGTCTCGCACCCTGCTCGCACGCCGCACGACGCACCTGTCCGCTGCCTCCAGCTGCGCATCCACCTCCGCCGCCATCCGCTCCACCTGCTTCAGCTGCGCCAGCAGCAGCAGCACCGCCTGCTTGTGCCGCCACTGCCCGCTGATCAGCAGCCGAGGCGAGGCCACGCCGCCGCCGCCTTCCTGGCCCTCCTCCTCCTGCTCCTCCCCCCGGCCGGGGCTCTCCTCCCCACCTTTGATGCCAGCCCAGCCGAGCGCAACGCTCATGCGCGCGGGCAGCGAAACACTGCCTCCTCCTCTTCCTCTGGCTCTTCCGCCCTGCCCAGCCGCCGCCCACTCCCCTTTCCCTGACCCTGCACCCTCCCCTTGAGCACTACCATCCTGGGTGCTACTGGGGTCCGGGCGCGTGAAGCGCAGGAAGGCTCGGAGGTGCAGCAGCTCGTCCGACATGTCCACCATGAATTCACGGGCAGCCGCCAGCAGCCCCGACCGGATGCGCGGCAGCGCCGCCAGCTGCAGCGGCGCCGGCAGCGCCGCCTCCGACACCACCATGGGCGCGGCGCCCGAGCCTGCGAGCGTGCGGAAGGTGTGCGAGTGTGAGATAGCAGACAGAGCACAGGCGGCTCGAACATTGATGCCCGCACGCGTGTAGGTAGAGGTCGGGGGGGGGTGACTGTATGCTCCATGGAAAGCTGTGCAGGGAGCCCGGGCACTCACTCGCTGCCGCCGCGGCGCGCTGGCTGGTCAGCTGCTTGATGAGCTGCCGGCAGCGCCGCGCATAGAAGTGCCACACGCGCAGCGCGCGCCCCGCCAGCGCCAGCGCGTGCCGCTTCTCCAGCGCCGCCTCCCACACGCGGCCCAGGCTGCGGGCCACATGCAGGTAGCGCCAGTGCGCCAGCGCCGCCAGCAGCAGCCGCCGCCGGTAGTGCCGGTCCGCCGCCGCCCGCTGCCGCGCCGAGGTTGCCGACTGCGCGGCGCTGCCGCGCCAGCGCGCCAGTGCCCGCCGCTGCGCGGCGGCGCGGCACGCCGCCAGGATGCTACGTAGCTGGGCGTGGCGCTGGCACAGGTGGCGCCAGGCGCAGAAGCGAGCGCCCAGGCGCTGCCTTGTGAAGCGGCTGGTCAGGGTGGCGCGGCGCTGCGCCAGGTCCTGCCGGCGCGCCACCAGGTTGCACCAGCCCAGCAGCACGCGAGCCGCTAGCATCTTCTGCCTGGGAGCGTGCGTGCATGCAATGCTTGTTGAAAGAAAAGCTTTCGGAGCATTGCCTGCCACCACCCACCCAAGTTACCAACACCATCAACACAACAAAGAGGGCGCCCAGGTAAGGCACGAGCGCAGGTGTACCGCTGCCGCCGCTGGACCGGCGCTGCTCCCCCACCTGCGTGTCGCTGCCGCCTGTACGCGGCCCCTCAGCGCCCGCCGCCATCGCGCGGAGCGCCACCAGCACCGCCACGCCGCCGCCGCCAGCGGGCCGGCGGGGCCCTCCCTGGACTCCAACAGCTCCGACCTGTGACCCGCGGCCACCGCCGCCGCACGCAGCGCTACCAGCGCTGCCTTGAGCCTCAGGCGGCCCTCCAGCTCCACCAGCAGCGCCAGCGTGACGGCCGGCGGGGCGCCGGACGCGGTGGCCTGTGGGCGCATGAGCATGGAAGAGCATTGAGGACGGGTGGGAATGCGGCAGCCAGCCAATGCAGGTGTAGTGTACCCCGCACGCAGTGTGGTAGGGCACACGCAGATCACAGTATCGCTTCCATCGCGACGGCGCAGCACACCCGCACGACGACGACCCACCAACGCACGCAGCCGCGCCAGCCGCTCCTCAGGGATGCCGGCAGAACCACCACCACCACCACCGCCGCCGCCGCCGCCAGCCACAGGCGCTGTCGCTTCCATGTACGCCTCAACGTGCCGCCGCTCCCGCACCGCCTCCGCCAGCTGTGCCGCCACCTCCAACACCACCTCATGCTGCGCCTCGCGCTCCGTCGCCGCCGCCCGGCCCACGGACTGCATCCAGGCCGTGCCTGCGGAGGCCCACGCGGCGGCGAAGGCCTCCACGGGCGGCGGCCGCAGGCGCCCGCTGGCGCTCGCGTCCAGGGACTGCCGCACCACCACATCAAAGTTCCAACTTTCCGGGTGTGGCGACCATGCTGGAACGCCACCGTTCGTGCTGGGGTGCACAAACCCCAGACCAGCGTACCCGGGCGGGGCCGCCAAATGCGACATGGCTGGTACTCCTAAATGGTTCGCGTGGGACAGCCCTGCTGCTGGCGCCTCGGCTGCAACGGCCCCTGCGCTGTACACGCCCTCCCGCGCCCCCTCCGCGCTGCATGACGGCCACATGGCCACAGAAGCCTCCGGCAGCACCGACTGCTTGCCTTGCAGACCGCAGGCCTCCCCAAGGTTTCCGCCGGAGGTGCCGCCTGTCGGTTCACTAGCCGCCGGCGCTGCTGACGTCGGCGCGGACGCGGCGGCAGCCGGCAGGGTGAGGGACGCCAGCATTAAGTGCACCTGCTCAAACGTGGCCGCAGGTTCAGGTACCCGTGCGACCGTGTCCGCACCAGGCTGCGCCTGCTGCGCACTCCACCTGTGCCCCGCTCTCGTGGGCGTGCTGGTGGGCTGGGGCGGCGCGCTTTCAGCGCCGCTGGCAGTGGGCGATGCGCTAGGCAACCGCTCCTCCGTACTGCCTCGTGCTGACGGATGCCCAGTCGCGGTTCCAGCAGCGTAGCGGCTTGTTGGCGCAGTCCCGTGCATGCCGGCTGACATGTCAAGAGCACCAGTGTCCCGCATGTGCGCTGCGCCGGACGGCCGTGGCTGCATGTCCGCCTGCGGCTGGCCCTGCGCCGGCTGTGGCAGCTGACGCTCGCACACAGCCGGCGCACCCGTTTGCGCCTCAGATCGCCATGCCAGGTGCTGTTGCTGTTGGTGTTGCTGTGAAAGCTGTTGCGGAGGTTGGTTGGGAGGCTGTTGTGCGAGCAGCGCCTGCTGCTGCTGCTGCTGCTGGGGCTGCCCCGCCCACCATGCACCAGCGCCGGTGCCGCCGACACGTGTGGGTGAGGCCCAGACGCCACTGCCCGGGGAGCCATATGCGCCGCTGCCTACAAGCCCAGCACGCTGCGGCGAGGCACGTGCGGCATGCACGTGTCCCCCAGCAGCAGCTGGTGCCGCCGCCGCGTCCAGGCTGCTCGCGCAGCTCATGGCCAGGTGCACCCGGGCCGGCGCCAGCGCATCCACCACTGGGCTACCCAGGTACAGCCTGCTCGCGTCCTCCCACGCGCCTGTCGCCGCCGCCGCAGCGGTCATTTCCGCTTCGGCATTTGCTTCGTCGACATCCATCCCGGCCGCCATGTCCCATCCGTGCTGCAGTGCTGGCGCATTGCTGTCAAGCGAGTGCCGCCGCGGCCCCGCGCCGCCACTACCCCTTCCAGCTCCTCCTCCTCCACCGCCGCCACCATCACCACCGCGTGGCTGCGGCCGCCAGCCTGGATAAGCGCTGGGCATGGGCTCGGGCGATCCGGAGGGCGGCAGTCGTCGCACCGCCCGAAACATGCGCTGCACGAACGCTGCGTTCTGGCCGCTTTCCATCACTGCCGCGCTCGTTTGAGCTGCGCGCTGGGCCGAGCGCAGCCGCTCAACCGATGGCGTGCGTCTCCCAAGGCTCCCGATGCTAATGCTTGCGTGGCCGGGCGCCCGACGCTGATCTGGGGAGCTGTAGGCAGGGCCGGGGCCACGCTTGCGGAGGCTGAAGGAGACATTCTTGCGCACGCGCCGCGCCGGGGCCGGCAATGATAGCAAGCCCTGTGGCACGGTGACATAGCACGATACAGGTTATGCAGGGGGTCGCATTGGTGCCTGGCGTGGTGCATAGGACCACCCACCAGTAGGGACCCGCCCAGCGTCCCGGCCAGGGCGGCGTCCGAGGTGCGTCCAGGCGACGGGGCAGCAGCCAGGGTCTCTGCCGTGCCGCCCGACAGGGCCCCCCGGCCCAGTGGCGAATTCATCACGCCTTAAACATGTCCAGGCTCATAAGTTCTTCCCGCGATACTGCGTACCACAGGAAGTAAAACTAGTTGCGTGCCAGGGAAGTAAAAGGCGAGGTCAACGTCCAGTCCGTGCAATGCAAGGTTCAAGTCATCTGGAAAATTGAAAGAAGATAATAAAATAGGTACCTGATACGACAGAAGATTAACTCGCTTCGTGCAAGTCCGTGCATGCCATGGACAGCTGTGGATTCCGCTATTCCAAGCCTCATTGCGCATTGGCGAAGAAGACACTGAGCACTTGTTCCTGGCGAGACTATAATTATATACACTACCCCAACCAGTAGTTATAATATCGTTATCTTAAAAATGCTGGCGACTCGTTGCAAGTGCAACCTTCCATCGCGAAGCTTCGTGGCGCCTGCGCGCTCAGTGCGGACGCGCGCGCTGCATGTGGAGGGACGCTTCGGTGGTGGCCGTGGTGAGTGGAGTTAAATGCGCTTCATGGTCTGCTGAAAGCTGTGCCAGTTGGCGGCTTGCGCTGCGAGGAGGAGCAAGTCGTTAGACATATTAGCAATCTGCGGTATTTGTCATCAAGACTTTCCACTATTTCGCTGAACTGCGGCAGTAGATGCTCTGGGGCAATCAGCGTGTTTGCAACACTCGCCGTCCAGTCGCAGCGCTACTGGCCTGCTGTTGCGCGAAACATAGCCATGGATATACAGACTACATTAGGCAGGACCTTTGGGAGTTACTCGTGCTCGCGCGTGTGGCGACTGGCGACTGGCGCGAGGACCAGCCACACGCTACCACCGGACAGCCGGGACACCCGCACGTTGCTGCGCACGCGTGTACGGCCCGGCAGTCCTCCCGCCCTCCCCTCATTGAAGGTCTCTCCATGATATTGCCATATAGGTGGCAATGTGATTGACCGCCCGGACGTGGACGTCAGCAAGCGGCTGGGTGGCTTCGACCTGAGCGACTGGAACATTCCTTCCTGGGACGCGAAGACCGACAACGGCAACAACGGCAGCAACACGGATAAGGACAAGAAGAGCCCTCCCGGTGGTGGCAACTACCGCGTCCTGCTGCTGGACTCTCCGCAGGTGTGTGTAGCGGAGTGCATGTGGGATGCGGGTTGCGGTTCGGAGCTTGCAACTCGGGTATGGCCGTGTGAAGGGGCGCCGTCGCGGCTCCGTCAGGGTCTGTGCACAGACAGAACTCCCCTCACTTGCACTGGCCTTCCCTCCACCTGCGTGGTGCTCCTGGCTTGGCACCCCCTGCATACATCCCAGTGACAAGTACCCAACCCCCAATATCACTGCGCTGCGCAGCACACGGAGAAGGGCGTTGTGGCAGCCATCACGCGCGTGGTCCCGGGCACCAACCCCGACCACGCCCGCAACTGTTTTGCTACCTCCAAGCAGCTGGGCATGGCGATCATCACCACGGCGCTCAAGGAGCATGCAGAGCTGTACCGCGAGCAGCTCTTCACCTACCGCGTGCGTACGGCCTTGGAGCCTGACAACAGCACTGTGTAAGGCTCTCCGGCCTTATGAGTGCGGGAAGCACATCTTGGGAGAGCTAACGGGGTCACGGAGCTTCCTACATCGTCGTCGGACGCTCCCTGGGCACTCGAGGGTGGGGAGCATGCAGCGCTATGGCGGAGAGCAGTGCCGAGGAAGGCAATTGAGGCCATGAGAGAGAGAAGAGTGTGTGTGTGTGGTCGGGAACATCGTGGTGCATATCGAACGAAGAGTGCGCGAAAGCGTGAGTGGCGTGTTGCCGGAAGGCGTGTTTAGATATGAGAGAGTCGTTGTGGTCCTTTGTACTAGTCTGTATTCGGGAGTTGGGGTGGTCAGTAGCCGCATTGGACGTAATTCTGATCTTATTATAGTTAAATCGCTGCAGTGATGTCGGTCCCTGTGACGTGTGTACGGTACATGGGTGCAGTCCTGTCGTGTGTTACCGTGGTGTGTCGGGCCCTGTGTGTGCGGTCTCTGTTGGATTGCCATTGCGTGCACTACATTGAGCTACGGCAACATTTTTGACGTCATTTTATTCACGGGGTGTGAGCGTATGCATGAGGGCATACATAGACAGGAGTGAGGAGGACTTGAGCGCGTGGCTTTACAGTGCGGACGAGCTCGTGCAGAAAGACTGGATCGTGATGGGTAGGCTGCAGAGATCTAGCTAGGAGGTCAAACGTAGATGGTTGGCTGGAGGTGAAATGAATGTTACAGCACAAGCAGGCGCAGTCCGAAGGACCATCTGTGGCCCAATGAGGAACCGCCCTCCCGCTAATACCTTGTACGGACACATCGAGAGCATCTTCTCCGCTAGCCATACGGTATTGGTCTTCTGGCCAGGTCCTCCAGCCAGTCACTGAATCACATCACGTTTGCAGGCCTAACCATTGCAAGAGCCGTGCGCCGCGTCCAGCAATGCAGCACCACGACAGGTCGACAGGTTGTCCCCAACACGGACGGATTCTGCAATGGGCCAACACACTCAGGCGTGGCGTTCATGCGGCCTACTCCGTAACAATGCTTCACGTGCCAACACACCGTAACGGCGGTGCTAGTGCGGGCTGCAGGTTGCCCTGTCGTGGACTGGTGCCTTTACCCAAACCCCGTCCCATCACACACCTAATGAGTACCAACGGTTTTGCCGCTGGCCCAAGCGGTGCAGATTCCTCGCGTTGCCCCAAAATGTCAACCCCTCCATCGTCAAGCACGCCATCCCCCCCGCACTCGCAGCAACTCTCCCGAAGACGCCGACACGCCAACGTAATCACCGGCGCTCCTGCCGCAACCCGTGCCCTGTGATGCTCCATCCACCACTAACAGGGCAGCCAGGGCGCCCTGGCGGCGGTCGCCGTCGCGGCGCCGCGCTCCGCTGCCGCCGCGGCCTGGGACGCCCGGTGCATCACCTCCGTCGCCTGCTCCCTCGAGATGGGCAGCAGACTGACCGGGCGCACGTTGGGCACGCGCCACCAACCGCTTTCCGAGTGGTAGTACGATTTGCCGTGTGCCTCAAACTTCACTAGCACCTGGCGGCAGGGGCGGCCAGCAATAGCAGGGAATGATGGTCACGAACGAAATCCTGACCGGACATAAAGGGATGGGCTGCATTATGGTTCATCCGCACGCGGGATTTGTAAGACCTGCTCGACCTCCTTATATTGTTGGGGTGGGCTGCATCCCCCACATGCCGTACCTTGGGTGCGTCCAGGTGCTTGCTGTTAGCTGGGAATCGTGCTGACAGAGCCTGCGGCCAAGGGTACAGGCTTTGAGGTTGCCGTCCTGCTGTGCTACGGTACTGGATCAGGCAGCTGGCACAAAGGGATGGGCCACAGCAGCAGCTATCGTCGGCCGTACATGCAAGCTGTACGGTACATTGCGCCAGTGAGGGCATGGCCATGCGAGCGCCCTATGTTTTCCCAGCACACACATACCGCGCACCTTGCTTTCCACCTGCGCCCCAAAGAAGCAAGCATCCAGGGGCGGCCAGCCTGCCGCACCAGCTGCATTGGCAAGGAAAACGGGTGGTGCCCTCGGTTATCCACACCCATCCACAAGACACACGTGTACCGCGAGACTTGACATGCACCCTGCCTTCCGACGGCCCTTAACGGACTGCTGGCAACTGACCAGTGCCGTCAAGGAGCCCACGCGCAGCAACCCCGCTCGCTCATCCACACACCCTTCGCACGCGTCCAGCGCCCAAGCTCGTATCGCGTCACTCCATCGTACGTTGACACAAGGGCACCCTTGACAGATGATACAACCTGCGGGGAACGGGGCCGGGGTGGGCACGTTGCGGTTGTGGACACGCTTGGCTGCACGGAGGGTTGCTTGCCGTGAGTGGACTGGCTGTCTATCTGCTAGTCGCAGAATATGGGCATTAACACTGCTCACTTTGTATAGCGTCAGCGGCTGCTGTAGCTCCACGGCTGTCCAGCCAGAATCAGCAGGGTCGGGCACCAGCAAATTGTAGACTCGCTCTCTACTTTGCAGTGCCTTCTTGGCGATCCTTGACTTTTCTCGTGAATACCATTGCTCCGTGTCAATTAAGGACATCGAATCCTCTAAGTCGGATACGCGAGCTGTCGTCGTCGGTCAAAGCCCAAACTTATGCTGCCAGGACATTTACATGCGCATGTGCATGTACACATCGATGCAGTATCCTGATCCTAATTATAAAAAGTGCTGCTGGCTTCCAGTTTATGTGTGAGATGCAAGCACCACCGCTCTCATTCCTCATCGAACACTGAGCTTTAGAACTAGATGCCACCAAATAGCCGGCTTCCTGTCTGTGAGCGTAATGCGGTTGGATGAAGGGCGGAGCACTTTGGGCGCGGAACAATTAGTAAGAGGCTGGCGGAGCTGGCGGCGAGCGTGGTGGGCGGCTGGTTCCGCAGTGTCATGCCGCGGGGCCACGGGCCGCCGGCACCGCGTTAGCTAGTGCAGTGTGTATCTAGCACATTCAGGGACATGCACGAACGTGCATATAATGCATCCTCATTCTTCAGTATAACAAAGTCAGCGGGCTTTGGTGCATGCATCTGAGTGTGTGATGGGACAGGGTTCAGGCAGGTTGGCGAGGTCCCATAGGGTGCAGCTGACGCCCGTACCCCAAGCAGACAGCAACTTAGCCCATGAGCCCAGCTACCGAGCTCTAGTGGTTGGGAAAAGATATGGGCATGCGGCGTTGCCATGCTGTCTCGTACGTTTTTGGGGCCCTGGCTTAGTCCACGGCTGTCGTCCCACATGTAACCTCTATCAGCTGGGCCCGCCCGTGGGCTTTGTACGCGGGTGGTCTTGCGCCACGATGCGGGAGTTGGGTGCCGGAGTCACATCAAGGTCGCAAGATCGAAACCCATCAGGAACGGTTCGGCTCCGTTACCTGTGTAGGCACTGAACATACTTGTGCCGAACTTCCCCGAAAGAGTGCCATCTCGACCTTCCTAGGTCGCTGCTCTACGGGTGAGGACGCTGGTGCGGCGGGTTCTGATGGTTTCCCCGCGAGAGCTATCATGCTTTCTAGAAGCCGGTCTGCGAGCCAGTTGGCGCTGATGCGCCGGGGCAGGAGGAGGCCCCTGATTAGGGAATGCGCGTCACCCAGCGCCGATCTGCGAGCCCGTGTTTCGAGGCGTTACCGTGGCCCAGTATGGCCGATGGTTGCAGACAACCCCCCTCCCCCACATACCTAAACAGTTGCAACATGCATCTGAGTGCGGAGTGTCATCAGACCAGCACACAAGGAGGGCATGCGAAGGTGGAAAGAGGGCTTCACTGCGCCACATATCTGATTACATGGTGGACCAAGATTGGCTACTGACGGACGGGTAACACACGTGGTAGAAGAGGTCGCGCATTCGAAGTATAGTCGGCGGCAGACCTGTGGTCTTGATGGCGAGTACTGACGCATTGTATGCCTGTTTGTGCTAATCAGTGCCACTGCATTGTGTCGCATGAAATTTAGGCTACCCGTTTGCGCGGAAAGCCTGACAGAGTAAGATGGGATGCCAGGCAGAAACGTGGGAATGAGTCCGAGGGGTGTTGTTTGCATTGGATGTTCCAAGTGTTCCAAACACAAGGCACTACCCGGAGACGTAGGGCGTGCTGCATTGCTTCAGGCATTTTGGGGGGTTTCTGTGTCGAGGAATGCTGCGAAGATTTAAGCGAGGGGGGCGCGGGACCTACCGTGGTCGGGGGTTCCGTGCGCGTGTCGCTGACACGATCGGGGTGCCCGCCAAAATGTCGCAACATGCTCCCGGCCCGACGCATATCACTGCCGTTGTTATTAACACACTTGCGGTTGATGCATACGACTTCAGCACAGCACAAGCCGTCTGCTGAAACCAACCTAGTAGAAACGTCGCTTGCATTGCCCTCGCTCCAAGTAGCATGGTTAAAAAGAGAACAGAACCAGATGGCAATAAGGCCGAGGAGGAAGCCGAGCCATCCAATCGACGCGAGGGAATGGCCCAAATTGCGCGCAAACGAGCTGCGCACTTCGCCAATTTCCAGGATGACGACGGCGGTGACGACGATGACAACATTCACGCTGGCGGCGACCAGGTATGACGCTGCCGGCTCAGCGAACCGTGTCGGCGTGCTGCGTGGCGAGCCCCACGCACAGCACACAATCTCACACACCAGCGCGACGCCGCCCCGCCCCCTTATGTATTCCTTTCATTGCTGGACATTTCCTTGCGTAAATGCTGCCAACAGGCCCGCACGTTGGGGCCGTGGAGCAGTGCGATGGAGCTCGTGAACGCGCGTGGGAAGGCGCAGCACGACCGACAGGTGTGCGGGGTGGGGCCGTCCAGAGTGTGGGGACAAGGCAAAGAGGGGGGTGGAACGTGGATGGACTGTACAGCCGTCACTGTGCGTGTGTTGCAAATATATACATGTCATTGTCCTGGAAGCTGGGGCTGGGCCTGGGAAGGGGCAGCCATAGATGCTGGTGCTGGCTGCATCTGACTGCGGCCGTCCCGGACCCTGTGTGTGCCGCCGCTCGCAGGCCAAGCTGCAGGCGGCTGCCGAGGCAGAGCAGGAAGGTGCGCCGGGGCACAGGTCACGCCGGCCTTACTTTATCCGGGTTGCAATGGCTGGTAGGCCTGGCGCCATACGCGCGTACCCTCATGTTATCTCAGGAGGCTGGCGCCGACCCATGCCTTGTCCCACACGCAACAACACACCCACCCACGCACACACGCGCACATACACGCACACACACACACCACACACACACACACACCTGTCTTTGCGCAACGTTTTCCTTGTGCTCTTTAACACACAACGTTTTCCTTGTGCTCTTTAACACACACACACACACATCCGCCGACCTCCCGACGCCTCACTCACACCACCTCACACCACCCGCACCTGCCCCCAACGCGCCTCACGCAGGCGAGGCAGATGCGGCGGCTCACTGGCACCCCAGCCGGGACCCGGCCCTGGGCCCGCACCCGCGCGACCCCGTCAGGCCGCTGTTTGGCCAGTGCCTGGACGTGCTGACAGCCTACATAGACTGCGTGGAGTCGCTGTGGGGCGTGCCGGACGCAATCAAGGTGTGTGTTTGCGATGTGTCTATTTGATGTGCGTGTGTGGGAGGAAGGTTGTGGCGGGGTGCCTGTGTGTGAGGGCGGTGGGATGGGGTGGGGCGGGGGTGCGGATTGTGGAGCTGGGTTTGGCAGAAGTTGGACGCCTGCTGTAGTGGGAGCTAGGCAGCGGGCGGGCATGCCCATCTTAGGGGCGTTCCGAGCCGGATGGACTTCAAGGCCTAGCTACTAAGGGTGCGTCCCTGTGTGAGGTGCTGCGACGCGCATTCCTCCCTTGCCCCCGCTCACTCGCTCGCTTGCATTGGGTGCGGTTGAGTCTGGGCTGGTATCTACCACCCCCAACCACCCCTGGACAGGTGCGACTGGCTGCACACGTGTGCGCACGGCGGAAGATGTCACCCGAGGTGAGGACCGCCGGGATGGTTGCGCACGATGGTTACGGGTACCAGTCACGGGTACCAGTCTTATGAGAGGAAAAGAGAGGGGGTGCTGTGAGGGACTGTCCTTGCCCCAAGTCCGATGCAGCACAGTACACACGCCTGGCTATTTCCTTACCCTCAAGCCGGCGCCCTTGACCCCCCTGTGTCTTCTCCCGCGCCTGCACCCACACCCGCTACCTGCACGCCGCACCAACACCCGCTCCACGCCCCCATCTCACCTTCCCGCCTCCCCGCCTCCCCGCCTCCTCCCCCAACCAAAACACAGGCGGCGCGGCTGTTTGCCACGTCGGCGCCCACGGAGGTGCTGGTGCCCGACTGCACGCAGCTGGACGCAGCCGCCATGACCGACCTGCTGAAGGAGGTGACGGGGCCCAGGTGAGGCCGCGGCCGCTGGCCTGCGTGTGTTTGGGTGGGCTGCGGGGCGCGGGGGTTTATGGGTGATGGCGGCTGCACTAGCTGCAGGAGCGCAGGGAGGGATTCGGCTGGGAGGGGCTGGACCGTGTGGGCTCTTGAGCTGCGCGGTCGGCTGTTGCGCGAAGGTGCCCTGCGTCATTTAATGTAGCCCACATCCGCCGTCGTGCTCGTTTCTGTGATCTCTTTCTCTGTTGTCCGGTGCACTTCTCATTGCAAAATCCTGCCTGCGGTCCCCCAGGTTGCAGCGGTTGGAACTGGGCTTCTGCGGCCGCGGCTTCGGCGACGACGCGGCGGCGCTGGTGGCGGCGGGCGGCGGCAGCGGCGGGGCGTTGGAGGAGCTGGAGGCTTTGACGCTGGATGGCGCGTACCGCCTGTCTGACGCCGGGCTCATCCAGGTGGGATTGGCGTGCCCGCGCCTTGAGGGGGTTGAGTGAGCGGGCCGCACCTCACCGGTGCGTGCGGTAGCGAGCAAGTGCCTTTGCCCTTGCCCTCGCGTCAGCTTGTCAGGGCTCTGCAGCGGTGTGCTGCGTTCGTTGGTAGTGGAGCAAGCAGGCTCGTGGCCCCATCTATACACCCATGGCCGCCGCCCTTGCTTGAGTGGCGCTGTCCTTTCGCACGCTGCAGCTGCTGTCCGCCACGCCGGCGCTGCGGCGGCTGTCGGTGGCTCAGGGCTCGCGCTTCACGTCCGCGCTGCTGGACAAGCTGCCGGCGCTGGTGCCGCAGCTGACGTGAGTGTAACACAGCGGCCGATGCATGAGCAGCAAGCGGCCGGCTCGGCTCCCGTTCCCAGAAAGCTTTCGCGGCAGCCGCGGTCGCCATAAGTACCGTATGGATTCCTAGCAATAATCGGACCCCATGCACCGCTCATCACACCTCGCGCTCACATTCAAGCAATCGACAATGCCTGCCTGCCCACCTGATCCACGCTCCCGGTGCCCCCCCATTCCCGTCCCCGTCCCCACCCCGTCCTCATCCCCGCACGACAACGCGGCACCTCCGCAGCCACCTGAACCTGGCGGACTGCCGCGGGCTGGGCGCAGAGGCGCTGGCGGCGGCGCTGCCCCGGCTGCAGCAGCTGCGCAGTGTGCGCCTGGACCTGATCCCCGAGGTGGGTGGCGGGCAGTTGGGCACATGAGCCTGAGCGCGGTTTCCTTTCTTGGGTTCTGAATGAACAAGCCTCCCTGCCGCACCCCCCCCCCTGTCTGCACCCGTGCATCCTGTACCGCTTTCCAACCGCAAATGCAATCCCATACCTCCTGTGCTCCACTCGCTTAACGGGGTTTGGTTTAGTTGGTGCTGGTATATACTTCCCTTCCCCCCCCCCGCTGGGGTTCTGAATGAACAAGCCCCACTGCCGCACCGCCCCCCGTCTGCAGCCGTGCATCCTGTACCGCTTTTCCACCCGCAATTGCAATCGCATACCTCCTGTGCTCCACTCGCTTAACGTGGTTTGGTTTGGTTGGTGCTGGTACCGGTATCTACAACCCCCGGCTTCACTTCTTAAGTAATCATGGATGTAACACCACACACACACACACACACACACACACACACACACACACACACACACACACACACACACACACACGCACACCAGGTGGATGACGCGGTGCTGGTGGCGCTGGCCACGCGGCTGCCGCACCTGGCCGAGCTCAGCCTGCGCTGCTGCCAGGCCGTGTCGGACGCGGGCCTGCGGGCGCTGGCCGCCAGCGCGCGCGGGCCGCACTTGGAGCTGCTGCGCATCGACGAGTGCGGCGGCCGCGTGACGGACGCCGGGCTGGCGGCGCTGGCGTCCCAGTGCCGCGCGCTCAAGGTGCGGGGGTCGAGGTTGGGGGATGGGGGATGGGGTTGTGGTTATTAGGATTGACAGAGTGCGTGCCGGGGGGGTGGGTCCTGGGCGTGGTGTGATGGGGCGGGGGTGGCAAGCAGTGTATGGGGGCACGCGGGCATGCGGGACTGCAGGGGCGCACACGTAGCTACCAGGCGTGTGGGACGGGTCTGAGGGGCAAAGTAAATAAGGGTTCGCAGTCGACATATTAGTTTAGGAAACCCGGCGCCAAGACACGCTCCGCTGGAGTACGGAGTGGAATCCTTGCATAATCTCGCACAGTCGCACCTGTTGTGGCAAGCATGTTTTGCTGCCCAGCATTACAGCACCTTCAGGCCGGTGCCGCTTTCTTCATGCGGAAATTGCGGCTACGTACGTGCTCGCAGGTGTTCTCGGCGCGTCGGTGCGCCAAGCTCGGCGACGAGGCGCTGGCGGAGCTGCTGCGCGCGGGCAGCGTGACGCACCTGTGCCTCAGCGGCGTGGCGGGCGTGGGGCCGGCGGTGGCGGACGCGCTGGCGGCATGCTGCCGCGAGAGCCTGGAGGAGCTGGACGTGTCGTTCTGCAGGTGCGTGCGTGGGTTGAGGCGTACGGTATGTGTAAGTGTGTGTGAGGGTGCGAGGATGTGAGGGTGTGTGTGAGAGGTGAGAGTGTGTGTGAGGGTGTGTGGCATGATGCCGCGCCTTTGGGCTGCGTGCTGCTCCCCCGTCACGCATGTGGATGCCCTCTTTGCTTCGTGCGCGCCGGCCAGCACCCCACAAACCTGGCCAGCTGCAAACACACTTCACGGTGCTCGGCTCCTCAGCTTCAGGCAACACATTTACCGCATTATCCCATTCCTGTTGCTGCACCCCAACCGCACGGGCAATCGCAGGAAGCTGCCGGACCGCGGCCTGGGCCTTGTGCTGGAGCGCTGCGGGAAGCTGCGCCGCCTGTCAGTGTTCGGCTGCAGCCAGCTGTCAGCCGCCTCCCTGTACGGCCACTCCAACGCGGGATTAGTCATCGAGGGCATCCACACCAAGGTGGATCTGGATCTGGGCCTGGCGCAGAAGCGGGCAGCGGCCGCGGCAGAGCCGGGGGAGGGGCAAGGGTCGGGAGCTGGAGCGGGAGGGAAAGGGGACGGGGACGGGAAGGATGGAGAGGAGGAGGAGGAGGCTGGCGGGGACAAGGAGGAGGCGGGGCACGGTGGTGGAGAGGGAGGCGGCGCGGAGGAGGGCGGGCAGGAGGCAAACGGAGGCGCGGGCACTAGCGAGCAAAACACTCCATCGCCAGGAGGCAAGGCGGGGACAGGGCGGGGGAAGAAGAGCGGCGCGCAGGGCAAGAAGGCGGCGGCAGGTGCCGGGGAGGCAGGGGCGGCGCGGAAGCGGCGCGCAGCCGGCGAGGCCGGTGCGGCGGGGGCGGCGGGCTCCGCTGGGGCGGCAGGAGGGGCCCGGCCGCGCAAGGGTGGTAAGAAGGCGGCTGCGGCGGCCCCGGTGGACGAGGCATTGGAGGCGGCTAAGCAGGCGCCCCCAGCGGAGGAATGGTTCTAGGTGCTGCAAGACAAAGACGAAGACAACCATGCGCAGGATGAGCACTGGTACTGCACGGGTGAAGGCGTTGGCGTGTCTGTATTATAGTTACATTGAGGCTGCAGTGTGGTGCGTTGGCGGCCGACATGAGTCCGTAGGAATGGATGATGTACAGTAGGAGGCCCTGGGTAGGCCCCGACATTTTGGACCGTACGTGTTGCCCGCTACTGCGGCGCAGTGGATGCTACTGAATCTCAAACAGTCCTGTTATTAAGGAGGTGGCTGCCTTAGGGAGGCAGGAAAAGGGCTGAGCCCTCCCCTCCCGGGTCGTTATCAACCCAGCCACCTTGACGCGGGCGCCTACTAAGCACACGCAAATTGCACACGCCTCTATGTTGGGGGCCTTTGGCATCCCCGCAAATCCGGACGTGGCCGGTTGGGTGGGGTCGGTGCACAGTCCGTGCTAACCCGCAGCTAACAAACTAGTCACGTCACTCGCCGCCAATCGACACGTGCACCCTCAGCCCTACGCCCTGCTAGCGCCGTTCAGGCTCTCAGCCCGGCCCCGCCGCCGCCGCCGGCCATGGCGGCCGCTGCAGCTTGGTCGGCCGCTCGAAGCCCATCAGCTTCAGCAGGAGGAGCACACGGATCACGTTGGCGGCGGAGACGTCGCGGTTCTGGGGATGGGGAACGGGGAGGAAGAAGAGAGCGCTCATGAGCTGTCTCAACCGTCAACCTGTTAATCAATCCGTCCCCAGTGCCCAGCCGTCCCCGCACATGCACGGTCCTCACCCAGGTCGTCAAGCAGTCGTTGCAGACTTTGACCGACCAGGGCCGCTGCCCCTCCTTCAGCCCCCCAAGCCGCTTGATGGCCATCTCCTGACACCCGCAGTTGTAGCAGGTCTGCATGGTCGGGAGGGTGGGAGGGGGGCCACACAAGGGCTTCCGCTAAAGCCAGGCATAAACCCAGCGGCCCACCCACCCACCAGCAATTGCAATCCCATTCAACCCACCCACCTTGGAGGTCTTGTATTCATCGATGATGAACACATGCTTGGCGTAGCGCTCACGGAGCAGCCATGAGGAGGATCATGCCATGGCTGCTGAAATGCTGGATAGAACACAGACTCTGCTGACTACGGAGCAACTCTTGGACTAGGACAGAGCATCGTGCGGTGTACAGGTGTACTGCAGTGCCTGTGATGTAGATGTGGATGGGTGGCGACGCATCTGCAAGACGATAACGGTGACAGCTGGATGGACCGAGGGCTGAATGACAGGCATGCCAACGCGCGTACAGACGGCATCTGGCACTTAAAAGGAAAAAATAGTATAATTTAGGTTCTGGGACAGCTCCGACTAACCCCCAACTAACTCGTGTACGGCACCCCAACGCCCCTTAGCCGTACAGGAGTTTCAGTGGGAGTCGGCAGGCGCGCGAGTGGGGGCTGGCAGTTGAGCGCGCACGCGTGTGGGAAGCTGCGTCTGAGCACGGTGGAGCACGGCGGGTGTGGCGGTTGGCGCGCCGCGCGAGTGGGAGTGCATAGTCGTGCGCGCGCCTCCTGGGAAGCTGCGTGTGTGAGCTGCGTGTAAACTCAGAGAGACGCATGGGGCTGACCCGGTTTCCATAAGCTGCCTATGGGCGCACACGGTTCCACACGCTTGACAGTTGGGCTGCAGCGCGGGCGGGACTCGCTGAAGCAGGGGAGGTGCCTCGTCCAGGGGCCCTCGCCTGAAAGCACAGGACGCACGCGCGCGCTGACACCAACAGACACGGACCAAACCCCTAAATATGGCATCGGGACGCATGTGTAGAGGTGTGGGCAGGGGCCGCTGGCTTCTCTGGGCCTCGGAAAGGGCACCAAACGGCCTGCGCCCCGCCCGCGCGTGCCCACCAGCGACTATCATGCACTTCAGCGCAGGGGAGGGGGGTATGCAACTCGGCCTGGATCCAGCTTGGGCTGCATGGGACCCGGCCAAAAGGTGTTCGGACCCGCCAGCGCCTGCTCCTGAGACTTTATTATTTTAACCTGGACACCAACCTGCCTTGCCACTGTCCCATCACACACACATGTGTAGTCAGATGAACACTCGTCTGACTGAATAAGTAGGGCCTAGAGCGCCCTCAGCTGTGGTCATAGCTTAGTGCAAGTACTCTCAATTGAATAGGTGACTTGTGTACGAGGGGACCAAGCCCTCCTGACCAATCTTGTGGCCGGCCTCTAGCGGTAAGGCTGACTGTGTAACGCGTGTGACCCAACCTGGTCTACGAGCCCCCTGCCTCGACAGCGCCCAGCGATCTAGCCGGCCAACGTCCAGCGCAGCTCTAATCAGGACCCCTAAGCACCAGCTTGTATTCCCCACACTCTCTGCCACCCCCCAAACGTGAGGTATGTGTGGGTTTCCTTGTGAACAACCTTTTCCCAGCCGTGCACCTGCCAGCATCAAAGGGCACCAGCTGATTTACTCTGAGGGATTATCTCGGGATGCTCTACGCCTCCCGTCTGCCTGCCTGTTTGTTGTTTGTGTTCGTACCCCGGCCGTAGGCGGCCGCAGGGTTTCCCAGGTTTGGGGCGGCAGGTCGGTTTGGAGATGATGACACGGGATGACACGGGATGACACAGGGCGGTTTGGAGATGACACGGGATGACACACGCCCTGTTTGCATGTTGAACTGCAGGGCCGCGACGCCAACTCGGCGACAAACATGCGGCACGCGCTGATGGAGATGCTGCTTGGCAAACCGCGGCCTGCAGCCCTGCGACCTGCTGGCGGCGGTGGCGGTGCAGGGCCTGGCGGCGGCGGTGGCGGCGGTGCATGCAGGGCCTGGAGGCGGCGGTGGCGGCGGCGGTGGCACCGCGCCTGCCGGCGGCAGCAGCAGCGGCCACGGCGTTGGGCCCGGTGGTGGCGGCGGCAAGGGCGGCCCTGGGCCCAGCGGCAGTGGCGGCGCGCATGTTCGGAGCAGAGGGGGCGGGCAAGGCCACGTGGAGGAGGACAGCGCGGCGCCGCCTTCAAAGCGGCGCCGGCGCGCAGGTTGAGACCTGCCGGTGTTGTCTGGTTAGCGACCTGTGCGGACAAGCATGGCGTAGCGGGCCTTCGGCTGCAGCGGCAGGGGTGTTGAGAGGTTTTCCTTGCTGTCTGGATGGCCTTCTGCCTGCTGCACTAGTGGAGGTAAATGGAGCTCTTACGAGAGCAAGCCTACTACTAGAGTAGGTCGTCGGCGATGCAGGTGGCACGTCCCGCAGGTGGCACGTCCCTGAGGTCCAGAGCAGATGTCGCTCGCGACTCGCGTCAGCAAGTCCCTCTTGTAACCAATGCAATCTAGTGCTTGATAGCTGGGCGCGACTGGGCACATATGGTGGGCGGTGCCTGCACAAACCGACCCCAGCTATGTCCGGAAGATGAGGCTAGTATCGGAACCTTCGGCCTCAGACGGAGGACGTGGCGTGGGCTCAGCCCACTTTTCCCTTGCGAGGGAGAGCCACCTTTTTGGGCTGAGCCCCCCGAGCGAAGCGAACCCGGAAACCGACCCCGGCTATGTCCGGGCGATGAGGTTGCTCGGCCTCAGACTGTGGAGGGGCTCAGCCCGTGGGCTCAGCCCCTTTCCCCGTGACCGGGGAACACTTGTCTTGTCCCTCTCTACCCCTGCCACCATCTCACAGGTTCCTCTCACAGGTGCTCTTCTACCCGTGACGGCCGTGCCGTCACATCCCGGTGCTCTCTCGGCGTCCAGGCCACTCACGCCTAAACTAGCAGCAGGCGACCAGCCACTATCGTGCCCAGCCTTGTAACGGGCGGGCCTTATCAAACCAGAAACAGTTCAAGACAGCCAATACCCCTGGACTGCAACCTCGCAGCTAGGCCAATAAAACGGGAAGGTGTCCCCGGCCTCTCGCTCAGCAGGGTCGGGAATTGAGACAAGGGTTTCGTAAGGGGAAGCAACAGCAGCACGTGCACCGGGGGTGCGCGTGCGTACCAGGGTTTCGTGTGAGGGGGCCACGTGTGCGTGCCAAACCCTAGGGCAGGGGCATCACCCGGGGGGAACCTAGCGTCCTCCTTCCCCCTCGCCTGTCTTTGTGGGCCCTTGCGCGTGGGCACTTCCCCAGCCTTCTCCCCGACCGACCTCACGCCTCCGACCCCTAGGGGCCTCCAGGCTTCTCTTGCCCATCACCGGCCCGAGCCTCCTTGCCCGGCCGGCTTTTGTACTTATACCTCCGTGGAGTTCTTCCCCTTCAGGTCTCCGCCTCTGAGAGCGTGACTTGCGCAGGAAAGGTCAGCGTTGAGTGAGACAGCGTCTGGCCTCTGGTGCCCGGTCCTTGCAAGCCGAGCCCGCCTGTGCGGCGCCGGTGCGTGTCAGCACCCGGCGCCCCCTGCCTTCCTGTATCCTTCAAATCCGCCTAGACCTTATAAAACACGGCCGCATCACAGCAAGCGACAACAACTTCGGAGCACCCGCGTGTGACATCACCGTCTGACAACGCCGACAGCGTCCGTCCAAGACCCGTCTTGGTCTGCACCCACACCCGCCTCCCCGTCTCCCCGTCCATTTCTCCCAGTTGAAACAGCACCGGGCGTCCTCATACGACCGGTGTTGGTTGGCTAAGCGTTAGGAAGGACCTGCCCACGGTTAGGCTAAGCGTTAGGAAGGACCTGCCCACGGTTAGCAACCTGCTTGCAAAACCCGCCTGGTTGAGCGAAAAGTGTTTAACCTGGTGGTTTTGGGTGGCGCCGACAGCCCACCATCCAGTTGCAAAGGCCGGCAACCCACACCAAACCCAAAGCCTGGCGGTTATCAAGGAGTTAAACGGCGAATGGTTGGGACCACCACCGCACAGCCCAACGGTCGCACACCTGCTGTAGCCTAGCCGTTCACAGACCGCAACCACGCACTGGTGTTCACCACCAGCCCATGTACCCCGCAGCCCTCCAGCAACTCCAATAACCGCGAGGCACGGCCGAACCAAGGCACGGCCGAACCAGCAATTGCGCCAACCGTCCCCTTCCCCGACCGCGACAAGAAACAATCAGCAGCAGGTGTTGTCCGCCGCTGGGCTCTTCCACTCGGTATATAGATGGCTGAGCGCGGTCTGAGTTGGGCGCGCGCCGAAGGACATGGGCAGCGCCCGCCCACAAGCGAGCACCGACAAGTGGTCAAGTTTGGTAAAAAGCAAAAATGTAAGCAGTGCACTTGCCCAAGGTGTGGGAAGGGGCATATTGGTGTCATAGCCAATGATTCGGGCCCTCGTCCGGGCCCCTTGCGATATTTAAAGCATATTATTCCTAGAACACACAACACGCTTTACAGTATGAAGAGAACCAGGATTTCAGGCTCTCGCCCCCATCCGCGCCCCCATTCCGAAATTCGCGGCCGAGCCGGACCATTTAACTCATTTAACTCATTTTCCTGTATCAACCTCATTTTCAATCCTCTGTAAAAGCTAGCAGCGAGATGCAGGTGGTAGCCGTGGTGACCATTCGCGAAGCCCTTTCGGTCGTGGGAGAGAATGCCACCTCCATCCTCGGCTTTAACGAGCATGAACAGGCTGCTGCCTTTCGACTGCTGCTGCTGGTGCTGCTGGCTGCTGCTGCTGGTGCTGCTGCTGGTGCTACTGCTGCTGTTGGTTGGCAGTGGGGAAGAGCTGGTGAGTTGGTTGGCACGCAGTGGGGATCGGTATTTCCGAAGAGCTTGTGCGCGCGTGGTGGACCTGAGCGCAAGACCTAGGTGTGTAGTCCCGCGATTCAGCCACCGGAGCGGGGAGCGGCTGGCCTACATCTGCCGCTGTGCGTTCACGTTGCCACCGATTGCCCGGCTGCTGACCGCTGAGCCCTCACAGCGGGTTTGGGTTGTTTGGCTTTGTCCGAGGTCAAGTACTCTCTGAGGATGTTTGTCATGTTTTGCATGCTTCCCCCTTCATCAGGCCGCGCGGAGTCTGCGGCTTCCGGTGAGTGACTTTCCGTGTGAACTGGTGCGCACGTGGTACGGGTCTAGTTACGCACACGCACACGCACACGCACACGCACACACGCACACACACGCACACGCACACGCACACGCGCACACACACACACACACACACACACACACACACACACACACACACACACACACACACACGCACGCACCACACACCACACATCATACATGGCCCTGCAAGGCTATTCACTACGTATGTAGCATGCATGCCAAAGCAACTCAGTACTCATTGGCTCATCACCCATGTACGGTTACGGACCTCATAATGAACCAAACCAACCGCGGGCAGAACTCTCTCACACCAATCCTATGCTATGCTAGCCCGTTGCGGATCGCCGCGCGTCCAAGTCACCAGCGAAATCCGCATCACTCCAGCCGTCAAATCCGCCCTCGTTTCCATACCACAGACCGTAATCCGCCGTGCCCTTAATGTACCGCACTACGTGCCTTGCCGCCGACTAGTCCACCTGCGTCGGTGACTCCACGCGGTGACTCCCTATTAGCTATTAATTAATTCATACGTAAACCCGAAACACTGCTGCATTTGAGTAGCGTGGCATGCCGGTCACGCTTAAATTGCTAGTGCGAGCGCTCCTCTCCCGGCTCAATCAGGGATTTGCTCACAGGTAATTGCTCACAGGGGTGTTGGCTTGCTTGTAGGGTGGAAGAACAAGGGGTATGCATGCTGTTGAGGCTGCAGTTGTGCCCACTCTCCTGCGTTCCTCCGAGCTGTGGACGTGGCTGCTAGAAGGGCCCTTGGCGGCCGGGTGTCATGCATAGGCCGAGTGCCACCAGCGACGTGTGCCTTCAAACTACTCAAACATCTGATCCCCTGGCCGCTTGTGCCTTCTGGTTGCCTCACCCCGCGCTGCAGTCGCACCGGATGAGGCGGCCATGATGCGGGCGCTGTGCAGCAAGGCGGTTCCGGCCCCGGGCGAGGTCCTGCGCCTCCAGGGCGCAGGCTTTGTGCCGGACGTGGACCTCAGCGGTGTGTACATCCGCGACTGCTACGAGGGGCTTGCTGACGTCATCCTGACAGCGCCGCAGAAGAAGTTCATCCGTGAGTTACGCTCACCCGCTTTTGCAGTCATAATTGACCTGCTTGTGCAGTCATAATTGACCTGCTTGTGTGTATGGTGATGAATGGAACCGTCGCGCGTGTGGTTATGCGTCTGTGTCAATACTTTGATTGCAGTCACGGGCACGCCGGGTACAGGGAAGACCACTATCTTCTACTATTTCGGTAGGGAGGCGAGGTGCCGGTGGAGTCCTTTTGTGATAGCCAGCGGTTGGTGTGCACAACGCCTTTTGGGCTGGGCCTGTTGCCCGCTGTTCTCGCATGTACCTGCATCGTATCTGGCCCACCCCTTGGAGCATCCTCGTTCTCGCCGGCTGAATGCTATCACCAATTGCGGGATGCTGCACTCCCTCTCTCCCAATGTGCCTAGTGGGGCGGCTGCTGCAGCGTCCGTCGCCGCCGCCATTCATCGTCTGGCAGCACGCGTTTTACTCCAGCAGCAGAGCGGTTTGCTACAACACGAAGACCGGCGACACGCTGCGCGGCGAAGTCAGCAGCTTCGAGGCAGCGCTCATGGACCCCGACACCTGGTGGGCAGACAGGGCTATAACCCGCCACATGTTGTAGTCGTGCACTGTGCAGGGCACGCTTTGACAGCAATAGTGTGGTGTTGTTGCCTGCAGGTACATCGCAGATGCTATGCCGCCAGACGTAGGTGGTTCGCGAGGGCTATGGGGTGAGGGTGCGAAATCCCTGGCAGAGGCCATTCCACCTGTCTTCTATGTACGCGCGCTTATGCATTATATGGCCATGCATCATTGCTTTCCCCGCAGCTACAGACCAAGGCGCATCTCCTCCTCATCACGTCACCACAGAGGAGCACGTACAAGGTGCGTGATGGCGAAACGTGCCCGCCGCCTGGCACTTCGGCCGTAAAGCTCTGGGGCCCTGCTGCGTGCGCGCGCAGGAGCTGGAGAAGCGTGGCGCGTGGATGCTGCACATGCCGCCGTGGTCGCTGGAGGAGCTGCAGGATTGCCGCAGGTGTGGCTCACAGCAGTGGCGCGGGGCGGAACGTGGGGTTTACTTGCACATGAAGTGGCCTTCATCTTGTTGAGCAGAAGATGCCTTGATTAGGTTGTGCTGGCTTTTTGGGGCCGCAACTGCTGGTCACTCGGTACTCGTTTGTTGCCTGACGCAGCAAGCTGGGCCTTCCGGTGTCGGAGGCGTTCGTCAAAAAGTGCTTTCAGTACGGTGGCGGCGTGGTACGGTACTCTCTGCAGCAGTCAGCAGGGGGGGCGGCGTTTGGTGAGGACGTCGACAGATTGCTGGGACAGCTTGGCAGGGCGGTCGACACAACCAGCGTGTCGCAGGTGGGGCGTGCGGTCGCGGCCATTCATTCGTTGGAGCAGTGGTGGCTTGAACCTGTTACTTCTCCCAATCCATGCATGGCTCAAGGCTCAAGTCTGGCTGGGTCACAATATGCGCAATGTGCAGGTGCGTGCGGCACTTGCAGATGTCGCGGCACAGGACAAGGGGCCGGAGGCCAGCCACCGTGTGATCCACATCATGACGGACGGGTCCTACAGCGTGCGGCAGCTTGAGTTCGCCAGCCGCTGGGTAGCGGAGCGATTCATGGCCAAGGCGGCGGTGGAGGACGAGCAGGGCCTTGTAAGCCTGGTGAACGGCTCGGACGGTACTTTCCGCGGCCTGATGCACGAGGCCTGGATGCACCGCACGCTGCCCAAGGTGCGGCTTGCCTCGTTAAGCTTAGATGGGTAGCCCGTTTGGGTTCACGTAACAGTTTGGCTTCATGTATGAGCTCAACTTGCGTAAGGCGGTCTGGGGCTCATGGTCAGTTTTTGCCTGCTGGTCCGCAGGGCGGGGAGTTCACCATCGCGCCCGTCAAGCTCACCGGCGGCACAACGAAGCTGGTGCGAGAAGCCGAATATATCCTCAAGCTGCCCCCGTGCAAGGAGGCGGCCTTCGAGGTAGGTGCAATTGGTGTGAGGGCGGGGCAGCGCCAGCGCACAAGCAACGGCCGGTCAGAGAGGATGGGTCCTACGGGACCTGCATGCATCTTGGCAATTTGCAGCCTGGGCCACCTGCACTCCGTCGTCCTGGCCCATCGTCCCGGCAGGAGGTGGTGGAGCTCGCTGGTGAGCGCTGCGAGGAGGGCGTATACTACAAGCCCGTCAGCGCATGCTTCCCGCTGGTAAGTTGCGGCCTGGGCAAGCGGCAATCCTGAGCAAGCGACTCGACATGGGGCACAGATCATTCAACAGTGGTGGCCACCCCCGGCCGCCCGCCCTTGCGCCGCAGGTGGACTCGCTCCTGCGCGTGGGCGGCGTTGTGAACCTGTTTCAGATGACCGTGAGCCTCAACAAGCCCGTGCACTTTGCCGCGCTCGAAGACCTGCTCGGGGATCTGGGCCTCACACCGCAGCAGGAGGCTCGCCTGATTTTCGTGGTACCGGAGGACATCTACCCGGACTTCAAGTTGAACGTGAAGACCGGCGGAAGCCGACAGAAGAAGGCCTCACGGCCCTCACCCACGGCGCCGGCGCTGGTCCCGCGCCCCAAGCTGTGCATCATGCGGGCGCCACGTGCGCAGGTGGGGGTGCGCAGGTAGTGGGGGTGCGCGCGCTGTCCGCATAGAGCGGCCGTCCCGTGTTGTGCGGACAGCGCGGCGGGCTGCGGTGGTAGGCCTGCAGCTGCCCTCAGCGCCGGGACGTACGTGAGAGGAGTTGGCTGCGAGCGATGTGGCACGTGCTGTTTCGTGCTGTGTTTTGTGCCGGGCGCGGCGGTTGTACGGCGGTTGTACGGCGGCTGTGCGGCGCGCAGACTGGGGCCGGCGTGCAGACAGGGGCTGGAGTGAGAGGGCCGGTGTACCGAGTGCGTGCGTTGGGACGGCAAGGGGAACATGGCGCCTCCAGCGTGGAGGTCAGCGTGGAGGTCATCGTCAGCAGCGACAGTGACAGTGACAGCTGCCCCAGGTACTCCGCGCAATGCATGTCCAGTGGGGACCGACTGCACTTTGACGAATGCACTCTCGCATATGCCGTGAGAGAGGGGATAAGGGATTGAGGCGGGTAGTGGCCTACACCTGGACCGGGCCCAACTATGGCTGGCAAGGCCTATGGATGGTGTAGAGCAGGCAGCGGGCAGGGATGTTGTGTGCCTCTCCGCCATGTCGGCAATGGAAGAGGCAGGGGAGGCGGTTTCTGTACGCCACGCGAGATGCTGAAGACAGAATAGGAACACAGAATGTGCGAGGCTTCATTTGTTCGCCGGAGCCGTAAGCAAGCGGCCACGATATGGTTGAGACAAAGTTGGCGCTGACCATCCTTTTCTGTTGGCGGCGCAAGGGGGGCGGGAGGTGGCGGGGCAAGAGGCGAGGATGGCGGGGCACGCGCCAGCACGCGCATCAGCGTGCCGCAACGGAACGGCGCCGCCAGCAGCGCGCCTGCTTTACCCGGCTGTCTGGCGCTGGCTACCGCCACTGCACAGGCCAGACAGGCCGTCGGCTGTGGCGCAGCAGGCACGGCTAGAGGAGCAGCCGGCGCTCAAGCGCTGTCAGGCGGGGATACCCAGCGCGCGGGTGGCGTCGGCAGCTGAGCATGAGCTGCGAATACGCCACCTCTACTCTGGAGGTGGCATGGACGCGGCGGCGGCTGCCGGGTCTGCGCCTGCGCCAGTGCAACACTACGGGCTGTGGCACCTGCTCCGTTTCTACCGGCAGTGGGGCCAACGGCGGTGGCGCCTGACTGTCCATGTGCGGACGCAGAAGGTGGGGGTTGAGGGGAGGGGACCAGCAGATGCACCCACACCAACTGCATTGCGCTGACGCTACACCAATGCCACGGGTACAGGTGCTGGAGCACACGGCGCAGCAGCTGGCTGGTGGAAGGCCCAAGGAGGAGGTCATTGTTGGCTGGGGCAACGCCAACACTGGCTATGGCGGTTGCATCAGCAGGTTGGGGCGGGGCCCAAACCGGGCACTGCTCCGCCTGCTGGTGGACAAGGACGCGCACCTGGTGGTGTACGTACGTGGACGAGTTCTACACATCACAGGCAAGATGAGAGCAGACGGGTTGGAATGAATAGACAGGTGGTCGGGTGGACAGGATGGGGCTCGTGTACAGGTTGCCGGGTAGCCAGCAAGGTTCACATTGTACTCCTGTCCCCTCCCTCCCCAGGTGTGTGTGAAGTGCGGGCGGCGTTTACTCGGCGACGGGCAGCGCTGCCTGCAGGCGGTCGTACCATGGGGGGCTCACGTGCTCACCAAGTCCAAGTGTGCAACCACTGCGGGACGGTGTGGGTGAGTCCACTTTGCGGGCGGCTGGCTGGGTGATGGCTGGGTGGCTGGGTGACTGGGTGACGGCTCAGGGGGGCTCAGTGGGGCCCAGTGGGGCTCAGTCGTGGGCTCAGTGGGGCTCAGTGGGGATGACACGTGGATGACACGGCTCAGTGGGTGAGGGCTCAGTGGGGCTCAGTGGGGCTCAGTCGTGGGCTCAGTGGGCCTCAGTGGGTGATGGCTGGGTGACGACCCTCCCGACGGTGCAGGGACGTGACGTCAACTCCGCAACCAACATCCGGCACGCGCTGGTGGAGATGCTGCTGGGGCACAAGCGACCTGCATCGCTGCAGACTGGCGGCGGCAGCGGCGGCGGCGGCGGGGGCAGCGGCGGCAGCGGCAGCGGCGGCGGCGCGTGCGCGCATCTTGGTAGCGGAGGGGGCGAGAAAGGCCACGTGGAGGAGGAGAGCGCAGCGCCGCCCAAGAAGCGGCGCAAGCGCGCAGGCTGAGGAGCCGGCTGGCGGTGTTTAGGTAGCGGTCCGCGGTGGGGCTGGCAGCGCGTGCGTAGCAGTAGTGCGGCTGTTGACAACTATGCTGTGTCTGGCTGCGGTTGGCTCTGCTGTGGCACCGGGATTGCTAGGCACCTGGTTTGGCTATGTGCCTGTGGAAACCGACCCCGGCTATGTCCGGGCGATGAGGATAGCCGGGCGATGAGGTTGTTCGGCCTCAGAGAGTGGAGGGGCTCAGCCCCTTTTCCCGTGACGGCGTGACCGGGGAAGACTTGTCCGAGTTTCCGCCGAGTTCCTTTTCCCCGCGCCCCGCCCGCGCGTGCCCACCAGAGACTATCATGCACTTCAGCGAGTCCCGCCCGCGCTGCAGCCCAACTGTCAAGCGTGTGGAACCGTGTGCGCCCATACGCAGCTTATGGAAACCGGGTCAGCCCCATGCGTCTCTCTGAGTTTACACGCAGCTCTCACACGCAGCTTCCCAGGAGGCGCGCGCACGACTATGCACTCCCACTCGCGCGGCGCGCCAACCGCCAGGGTCCGTGCTCCACCGTGCTCAGACGCAGCTTCCCACACGCGTGCGCGCTCAACTGCCAGCTCCCACTCGCTCGCCTGCCGACTAGCACCAACTGCCCGTGTGCGTCACTACAGTCAGGTAGCTTCCGAGCCGGGCCGTCGTACAACTACCTGCTCACACTCGCGCAGCTGCCGACTGCCACGCTACCTCCTGTACGGCTGAGGGGGTTGGGGTGCCGTACACGAGTTAGTTGGGGGTTAGTCGGAGCTGTCCCAGAACCTAAATTATACTATTTGTTCCTGTTAAGTGCCAGATGCCGTCTGTGCGCGCGTTGGCGTGCCTGTCATTCAGCCCTCGGTCCATCCAGCTGTCACCGTTATTTTCTTGCAGATGCGTCGCCACCCACATCTACATCACAGGCACTGCAGTACACCTGTACACCGCACGATGCTCTGTCCCAGTCCAAGAGTTGCTTATTAGTCAGCAGAGTCTGTGTTCTATCCATCAGCATTTCAGCATCCCTGGCGTGTCTTGACCTGCAGGCTGAAGTGCCTATCACGCCGCCACAGCCTCTGCCTCCTCCAGGCCCTCCTCCTCTGCCGGCGCCAGCTCCGCCAGCTGCGCCCGCAGCTCCGCCGCTTCCGCCTGCGCCGCTTCGCGCTGCCGCCGCTCCACCAGCATCATGCGCTGCACCGCCATGGACAGCCTGGGAGCAGCGCAGTGCAGACGTACCGCGGTATGGGTCGAGGAGGGGAGCATTCAGGGGAACATGGGTCTGGGTCAGAACCACAAACACGCGCATCGACAGAAACCAGACAGGAATGGGACAAGGGAGGCAAATGGCACATGCAAGGCCGCCAAGACCCAGACGGGGTCACGGGATGACGAGCAGAGTCCTGAAAGCAGCAATGCGGGATGCAAAACAAGGCCCCGCCAGCACTCACGCCAGCGCGGGGACCTTGATCATCATGTCGTTGTGGCGGCGGCCCAGGCTGTCCGGGTGCAGCGGCATGCGCGGCTCGCCTGTGGCCATGCGCATCAAAGCAGCCGACACATAACAGCTTTGAAAGCACATGATGAAGTATACACTCTGTGAAGCAATGCACAGAAGGAAACACGGAAGCGCATGCCCGTATGCAGGAGCGCAGCAGCGCAAAATCCGCAGCACTCACGCAGCTTGCCCAGGAAGTAGCAGGCCTCGAGCGGCGAGCCATCGCGCAGGTCGTCTGCGGGCGGGCGGGAGGAAAAGCAGTGCGGCCGGGTACAGATGTGACGGCAGACAACTAGAGACAACAGGCACACGCACACTTTGGGCTGCCCAGCAACGAGCCAAGGAGCGGAGTCCGGTGGTCGTGGGCAGTGCCATGCAGAGCGCATGCTGTTACATTGCCCGCGCGCTTCACGAACGCCAGACACCAACATTGCACGTGGCGTGCATGCACGCACCCAGGTCCAGTCCGTTGCCGTCGGTGCGGTCGTGCACCTCGGCCCAGAAGGTGCGCTCGAACTCCTCAAACTCATCCACCTGGGCGTGTTTAAGTAGAAGGCGATGCCTTATAATCGATGGCGATGTGATGGTGGTGAGACTAGCGAGGCAAGGCGGGTGAGTCCCGCGACAAGGTGCACGGTGGACCATGCAGGCATTGCGGGGGTACCGTACACACGCACGTACCAGGTCAACGCCCACGGGTGACGCGTCCGCCTCCTGCTCGCCCTCTCCGCCGGCCGCCGCCAGACGCTGCCGCTTTGCCGCCTACGGGCACCGGTGGGGGTGGCAACGGGAACCGTTCAGCCGACTGTGTCACTTACGTTAATGCGGGGGCCGCCTCACCATCAATTCTCCTACCCACAGCTCACAGGCCTGCAAAGCGCAGGCAAGGCTTGCTAGCCAGCAGCCTCCTTTCCCTCACAAGTCTCGCGCTTCGCACTTGTCAAGCATACCGTGGTTCCACACATGACTCCCACAACACGCGGCCTGCATTGCCCCCCTCTATTGCATTGGCATCGGTTTAGTTTGGGCTGGAATCTACAATCCCCACCCAGTGGCCCACCTTGGCGTCCACGAGGCCGTACTCGTGCAGCCCCAGCTCCGCCCGGTACACCAGGTACTGCATGCGCGAGCGGGCAGGCGCGAAGTATGCATGAACGTTGAGGATTGGAGAGCGGGCAGTGAAAGTTAAGGATTGGAGAGCGGGCACACAATGCACCTCGCTCCGTCCCAAACATGAGCAATGCACGCACACCCAGCAAACCCTCAGCGGAGCTGGCAGACACATCCACGCTACCGGTACCGACTGGCACGGCCGAATGCACCGGTTTGCAGCAGCACCCCCACACACCTTGCCGTGCGCCGTCTTGCCCAGGATGGACACGGCCGGGTGCGCCTCCCAATCCACTGCCTCCCGGTCGCTCTCGTCGTCGCTCTCCTCCGCAGCCGCAGCCGTGATCTCCGCCTCCTCCGCCTCCTCCACGGCCGCGCCCTTGCCGCGGCGCCGCTTAGCGCTGCCGCCAGCGCTTTTGGAGGACTTGCGCTTCTTGGCGGTCTGGGGCTGCGTTAAGCAGGGGACGGTGGGCGCATGAGGGCGTGTTGAGCTGTGCATGGCAACAAGGTCCCGGGGTTGCTGCGCCAGCCCAAGCCATGCAAGGCGCCCAGTCAACCACGTTACACCCAACCAGAAGGCGCTCTGTGCTCGGGCGTTCCCAGGCAACAAGACATCGACACACAAACAACGCCACCGGTGCGCACACGAATGCATGGGTCACACCTGCTGGTGGGGGCTGTCGGCTGCGGGGCCGTCATCGTCCACCTCCATGCCTGCATCATCCGCGCCGGCCACCGCCGCCAGCGCCGCCAGCCGCCCGTTCTCACACTTCTTGCCGGCGGACTTGGGCGTCTTCTTGGCGGTCGTGGGCGTAGCGGCGGCCTTGGCGGCGCCCTTCTTGGCTGCGGTCGCGGGCGGCGCGTCCGGCTCGGCGTCGGCGCCCTTCTTGGACTTGCGCGGCTTGGGCTGCGCACCGCTCTCCGTGTTCAGGGCCTGGGGTGTCAGGGACAGAGGCGGACGCAAGGCAGTCAGGCCGCGCCCGGCGCAACCGGCGTACCTAATGCTTCACACGTACACCTGACACGGGGACATGACGCGTCAATTAGGGCACCAGCCGCGCCCGAGGGCCAAGAGGCGCCGATGGTGCGGCCAGGAAGATGCTGGACTCATCACAACCAAAAGCCCAAGCCCCCAAGGGCTGCTACTCACCTTGGCCCGGGTGTTGTACTCCTCCTGGCCGTCCTTGCCCAGCTCCTTCCAGCCGGCGCCCAGCAGCTTGCCCACCTCGCCAAAGCCCGCGCCGGGATTGGCCTCGAGCACGGCCGGGCGCTGCTCCTCCACGTACAGCTGCGGTTGCATGGGGCAGGGCCAGGGCCCAGGGTCTGATGGCAGGGATTGGGGCTCGGGGCAGGCGGGTGTGGGGCGTGACCCAGAGGCTTGTGCCTCGTGTAAGCGGGAGGCGTCCTGGGTACCCGAGCTAGAACGATAGAAGTTGCGAGTCCTGCGCCGCGTCAAAACGGCACACGACGTGACGGCACATGCCGACGGCCCGATGCAGTCTGCACCCCTACACACCATGTAGCCGTTGGTGTAATACTTGGGCCCGGCGGGCTCCTTCTCTTTGGGCGCCGCCGCCTTGGCCTTCTTCTCGGACGCTGCTGCCGCCAGCTCCTTCTTGGCGCGCTCCTGGGGGGCGGGCGCATCCGTCCAAAAATGCACTCATGTCAGTCACGCAGCCGCGGCGCGGGGAGAGATCCGCACACTGCTACGACAGTACGCAGTTCGCAGTCATAGATTTATACGCATTGTCTCTACTCATGTACACATGTAAACACATACGGTCAGCCCTGTGAGCAAAACCTCTTATACCGTAAGCAGCGGCACCGCCCGCCCCGCCCCGCCGTACCTCGTACTCGGCCTTCTCCACCGCGGTCAGCGCCGCCCACTGCTGCACCGCCTCCGCCGCGGCCTCCGCCTCTTCCAGGCCCGACTCTGCGCGGCAGTGACGGCAATGCATAAGGCCAGAGGGACCATGTTTCCGGCGCGTAGGCCCGCGTGCTCCACTGAACTTACAGCCACGCGTTACTCTGGTTGTGTGGAGCAGGTTTGCATACCAGCCCCACAGAAGCACACGCACACGCACACGCATACGCACACACATGTGCAACCGCGTGCTTTCCTAAACCATACACGCACACGCACACGCGCACGTAGATGCACACACGCGCACCTGCGCCCACGGCTTTGGCCTCCCGCATGAACAGCTCGTAGCCGGCCGGCGGCTTGGCGCCCACAGCCGCAGGCCGCTTGGCAGCAGCAGCGGCGACTGGGCCTGCTTCAGCGCATGAACATTAAGAGTAGGTGCAAGTGGTTCAGTGTCGTGCATACGGTACGGTAGTGTGGAAGGGCTTGAGGCATGCGGTGCGGTCATTTGGATCGGAATGCAGGGATTGAGGCCGTCCGCATCGGTGCTGTGCATAATAACCAGAACCCGCGCCAACGCACGTCGGCACTGGCGGCCGTCCTGCGCGAGGGCTTACCCTTCTTGGCGGCGGCAGGCTTGGCGGTGGCAGCAGCGGTGGGCGGCGCCGGCTTGGCGCTGTTGTCTGCAGCCGCGGCTCCACCTGTGCCGTCATCCAAACCGGCGGCGGCGTCATCGTCTTCGTCGTCAGGCACGATGCGAGCCTGAATGGCCTTGGGCTTCGCTGGCGCGGGCTTGGGCTTGGCGGCGGCGGCGGGTGCAGCCTTTGCAGGCGCTGCCTTGGTGGCAGCGGCGGGCTTGGGCGCGGCGCCCGCCGGCTTGACAGCGGCGGCAGCCGGCTTAGGCGCTGCGGCGGCGGCGGGCTTGGGAGCCGCAAGCTTGGTAGTGGCAGCGGTGGCCGCCGCTGCGGGCTTGGTGGCGGGGGCAGCGAGCTTGGCGCCAGTCGTGGCCGTCGCCGACTTGGCCGCCGCTGCCGCAGCCGCCTTGGCAGCTGGGGGAGCCGCGGCCTTGGCGGCAGCGGGCGTCACGGCGCCCTTGACCGAGGTGCCCGCCGCGCGGCCTGCTGCAGTGGGAGCAGCGGCAGCAGTGGCGGGCGCAGGCAGGGCCTTGCGCACAGGCACCAGCACGCCCTTGCGAGCGGGCGGCGCGGCGGCGGCGGCCTTGGGAGCGGCGAAGCCGGGCTTGCTGGGCGCCATGGGCAGGGCAGCGGCAGCTGCCGGTGTGCGCGCAGATGCGAGCGCGGGGGCAGTCGCGGGCTCCGCGGCTTCTACAGGAGCAGCGGCGTCGTCCTCTGCCTCAGGCGCAGCGGCGGCAGCCTCATCAGAGCTGGGGGCATCAGCGGCAGCGTCCTGCAGTGGAAAGGCATTAGCGACGCGGGCGTGGGACACGGGCGTTGAAAGGCGAAGAGACGCGGAGGCGCGGGAAACATGGGCCAACACGATGTGGGTCGGGACCATGGCTTGCCAACTGGTGAGCGGTTCGGGGCTATCGACCATATCAAGAGAGCCCCAAAGCTGCGGCAGCAGATTTGCGCCTTGCTATGGGCCCGGCCCGCCTGCAGGACGACACCCACCGTTGCCGTGGCATCTGGGTCAGCAGCTTCCTCATCAGCGCCACCCACCGCCGCGTCGTGCTCAGAAGCTGCGGGTGCAGCCCCCCCACCGGTGCCCTCTGCCTCCGCCTCCCCTTCGCCCTCGTCTGCCGCCAGTGCCTGCTCCTCGCCGCTCGCCTCCTCCGCGCTGACGCCGGCGCCATCTGGGTCGGCTGCCGCGGCGTCGGCCGTGACATCCGCTGCTGCGTCGGCAGCCGACTCGCATCCGTCAGCGGCCGCGCCGGGCTCCTCAGCAGCCTGCGATACGGCGTGTGTACACATTCAGTCAAGGAGACACCAGCTGCCGCGGAATCGGGCTCGCGGGCGCTGGAGGCGCAAGGTGGCGCAAGGGATCCTGCAACGTTCGGCCACGGCGCTGTTCCCCCCAACTCCAGCAGTCAACGCTGCGATGCATCAGCGCACCTCGACTACCATGTCCTCAATCTCGCCCAGCACGTCATCCATGGCAATCTCCTGCTCCTGGTTCTGGGGTTCGGCTGCCATAGCGCTGCGAGACAGTTACGAGGCGGGACAAGCGTCTGGGCAAGCGCCGCGGCAGTGCGAGCGGAGGCAGTCAGCGCTTCTGTCCTGCAGCACCCCCCCAGCTTGCAGCGCACCTGGCGCCGTTGTTTAGCTCCTGCTGCAGCTCCTGCAGCCGTCCGCAGCGCAAAAAGCGGTCAGAACGAGAGGAGGTCGCAGCGTTAGCGGGGCTTTGGGCCCGGTCATTCGGTCAACTCTCCCGCTGGTGCCCGCGCCCTCACCAGGTTGGCCTTCGCGTGGTCCACCTTCATACCACCGGTGGGTTTCAGCTTGCGAACAGCGACGCCGGTCATGCCACAGAGGCTTGCGGCAGGCCGCGCACCGGTTCAAACCGGGTGCAGAGTGCTCGAGTATGCGGGTTGCTCGGATGTAATAAATAGTGTGGATCACGAATGGGGAGCTGAAGTGC
This sequence comes from Chlamydomonas reinhardtii, assembly GCF_000002595.2. Taxonomy (NCBI): domain Eukaryota; kingdom Viridiplantae; phylum Chlorophyta; class Chlorophyceae; order Chlamydomonadales; family Chlamydomonadaceae; genus Chlamydomonas; species Chlamydomonas reinhardtii. The sequence goes on from NC_057015.1 coordinate 7,158,476, forward strand.
AAGTGCGCGCTGCAGTGCCGCGGAAGTTTGAAGTGAAACATGCGTGGGGGCCTTTGAGCGCGAAACGCCATCCAGCCTGCATGCCCCATCCCGCCCTCGACCTCAAGACAGCTCGCGCCGCAGCTCACACCGCGTGTTCAATTCTCCACCAACGCTAAACTAGTAGAGCTGTAAGTCGACAATCAAAGCACCGTACACCCTGGGCGACCGCGGTGGTGCTCCGTTAAGCCACGAAATTGCCGAGCCCTACTGCCGAGTTCCGACCCGCTCGCCATGTACCACTGCAGCAGCCTGGACGCAAATGGCAGCATGCGCCGCTAGCACGGCACCTAAGCTACGACCTTTGGTGCGCCCAGGGTGTGGCCCTCGGCCACTCGCCATGCCGTGCGGTGGTGGGGCTTGGCACCGCGTGTGTCCGGCACGCGTGCAGCGCCCCTCCGTGCACACGCCCGCGCAGGCCCGTACACGCGACTTAAGCCTACGAGTGGATTCCGCCCCCTTCACACCTTTTGTGCAGTCTCACGGCAAATGTGTTCAAGCCCTTAGCAGACCCCTGTTCACCAGCGCCTCACCCCCCCCCCCAGCCGTGCAGAAGCCAGTGCAACAATCTGTCATAACGATCCATGCCGCAGCTCTGACCCAAGCCTTTTTGCACACAGCACGCAACTGCCCATGTCGCCATCGCAACGACGGGGTCTGCTGCCAGTCACAGCCATCGTCTGGCCTCGCATTCGCCAAGTATCAACGGCTGGCCGATGGACGGGTGCCGGAACATGCTGGCTCGGGGAAAGGCCTTTGCCACCGTGCCCGCGTCGTCAAGGCTTTCACCACGTTAGGCTTGAGACCGCACCAATGGATGTGCGTCGCCGAGGAAAGAAAACGAAGTTTGAAGGAAATGTGCAACGACCCTTGCGCGACCCTGTGCGTAAAGTCCTGAGGGCGCCCCTCGCGACGGCTCTGATGGTGTCGCTATCCAGCACTTGTGCAGTAGCACTTAGGTGCGCTTCAATTCCGCGGCGAGAGAGCACACTTGATTTTGGTACGGCTTGGGCTCATCCTGAGGCACCCTTCTTCCAGTTTGGGCTAACACGCAGCAGCGTCTTGTCTGCACCAGCCCCACGAAACACTCTTCTCTTGTCCTATTCTAGAGCACCATGGCCCTGCGCTGCAAGACCCCTGCTGCCACCTGCGCCGCTCGCTCGCGGCGCTCGGTGCGCGTCAGCGCGCACAAGGGTGAGCCCCCGGCGCCCATACAGCGCTTCTAGCATGAAAAATGGAAGCTTGAACGGCGCGGATCTGGGAAAGCAGGACAGCCATACCGCAAGCAGACAACGGACGTGGCCCCGATCGCTATCGCAAGGGCACAGCAGCGAGGGAACTACGCGCCCTGGTCATCGCTGTAGGCACCCAGTCTAATGAGGAACCTGTTTGTTGTTGCAGGTGCCTTCGAGCAGGCGCAGGTCGCTGCCGCTGCCTTTGTCGCTGCCGCGGTCATTGCCGCGCCCGCTAACGCGGGTGTGGTGCTGCAGCAGCCTGTCCTGAAGAAGGTGCGCGCATGGGGCAAAATTTATGCGTGATGTGCTGCCTGCAGGAGCGGTTATGGGCTCCGGCGCAAGGGGGCTCGGCTGCATGCGTTTTTAGCCAGAATAAGCTTGCAGCTTCGCTAGCAAGTTCCACTGCCCAAGGTGCTGATCGCGTTATCGAACAACCTCCTGTGCAATTTTTTGTGGTTGCAGGCCTTCCAGGACGATACCCCCGCGGCTCCCCCCCCGAAGCGCGAGTTCCGCGGCCTGGCTCCCCCCGCGCTGCCCCAGTCTGATGCCCCCAACGTGGCCGCTGAGAAGCCCAAGAAGGCTGAGGTGGTCGAGTCGACCTCCGGCGGCCTGGACCCCCGCAGCGTGGCTCTGCCCGGTGCGTGGCGTGGCGCTTGGCGCTGGGGGGCATGGCACGGCGGACAGGGTTTGGGTAGCGGCAACTAGGGCGGGAAGTGGGGGCTGGTCAACCGGTGACAGCTGCGCTCGTGCTTTCAGACTGTGCTTTGGGCAGGGCAGGTGCAGGCGATTGGAATAGGGGGTGATGGCATTGCTCCCTGACAAGGCCAGGCCACCTGCGCTGTCTGCGCTTGTGCTCACCGTTTTCGGACGTCTGGCCGGTCGTCAAAATGCAGGTGCTCTGGCCCTGACCATCGGTGGTTTCGTGGCCGCCTCCAAGATTGATGGCTCGTTCAACGACTGGTTCATGGAGGCCGTGGTCCGGGTGGGTGGCGGTTGCGAGTGCGGCGTTGGGCATGCTGAGGGACTGGGGTCTTGCCAGGCGCTGTGGAAGTACATCCCAGGATCGCATTGGCGGGGCGGCGGAGGTGCAGGTGCAAGTCGCGTCAGCGTGTTACGCGGTCGCCATTGTCGGATTCTGACCTAGAATGGGAATGCTGCATGGTGCTGGCGTGCAGGACTCCAACAACTACGCCGGCTACGAGGCGACCCTGAAGAGCGAGAACGGCGTGACCTTCCCCAAGGTCGCCGCTGGCGGCACCAAGAAGGTGCGTTGAGCCACCGGGCTACCCGCCACGGCTTGTTGCGACTGGTGGCATTGCCCTGGTGCCGCGGGTTTGGATAGGCTTATCACGTGCAACCTAATGCCTCATGCTCTGCCGTTTGACGATATTTGCTCCCATTCTTGCAACTGCAGGTGAAGGCCGCCACCGGGTCGAAGAAGGGCGGCTTCCCCTTCGGCGGCAAGAAGTAAACAGCTCATCTGGCTGTGCATTGATGTTCGGCTGTCCGCGAGGTTGCACGACCTCGAAGCTGCATGAGGAGCTGGGAGCTGGGGCGTGATGGGTGCGCGTGGCCCAGCCCGCGCACCCGATGCTCAACGCTTGCAGGCAGGCTAGCAGGCAGGCTGAAGGCTTAAATTCTCACTCGACGTCCACTTTGTGCCTTGGCCCGCGCCCAGAGCTTCAGGCTTGCGGCGCGGCGTTTAGTGTACCCCGCATGCGCGCTCGGATCATGGTTCAAGAGAAGAGTTTTTGTGGGCTCGTGCGACAACCAAGACCGTGCTAGGTGCTTGTGGTCGGGCACTGACGCATGGCAGGTTGACACCCGTTTTGTGTTAGGGTTTCCGAAGGGCAGTGTCCCATCCTTGGTATAGATCGGAATATGAACTGGAGCGTGCTGCTGTTGCATCTTGGGCCCGGGGTTTTCGCGTGCCGGCGCTGAAGTGCACACGACGCACAGCGTATTCTAGAGGGGCTCTGTTTCTGGTTCTGGGGGCTCGTCCCTCCTGTAAAGTAAACGACCACTGATGCATGGTTCTGCTGCCTTGGCTGGTGTCATCCACGAAGTACGGTGTCATTGCCGACAAGTAGCACCACAAGCAGTCGAGACCCGGGAAAGGAGGGTTCCATCTTTAAAGCCTTCGCGCTTTCGTGCCATCGAAGTCCGTGTACAGACAATCTCAGCATCCGGTAACCCGGCTTGCTCCACGCGCCAACAAACTGCTCGAAATGCAAACCATTTAGGTACCCCACATGCCCAACTACTTGGCTACACCCGCCTATCAAGCTCAAAGACTGCCTTGACAACACATAGCGCTGCGACCAGCTGGTCACTGCCTGCCACAGCGGCGGATGCCTTATGTTCCCGAGGGATTTCCTTCCGAGTCACTTCCGAGCCGTTCGGGAAATAGCGCCTGCCGTACAACCTCCACGACACGCGCCTTGCCCTCAGGTGTACGCGTCATATCGAGGGCCTGCGACTGCGCCTGCTCTTAATGTGCCACGCTCCTGATGCCGCCGTGCTGCATGCAGGGTCTACACACAGAACTATGGTGCCCCGGGCAGGCGCGCCTGCCCTGGCAATGCCATTGATGCATGTTCACTCGCAAACCCATAGACCCCTGCTCAATCCCATTCGGCACTCATTGCCCTGTTGAGCCCACTGCCTTCGTCATCGGCACTCCCGGCCCACACAATCGCAAACACAACACAATACATTGCGCTGCAACCCAGCAATTAGAATAAACACCCTCAGCCCAGAGGCTTGCTAGCCGTCCAGTCATGCTCGCGCTGCCGCCCCGCCTACTACTGCCGCCGCCGGTGCTGGTGCTGGCGCCAGCGCCAGTTGTCTCCCCAGCGCCGCCTCCTGCTCCGCCAGGTCCCAGGCCTGCGGGTACACGCTGCCCGTGCCGTGGCAGTTGATGCAGGGGTGGTCGCCGGCGCCCTCGCACATGCTGCACACGCTCCAGGTGTGCAGCTGCGCCGGAGGCGGCTCTGGCGTGGGCCAGTACTTGATTATGCGCTCGCCTGCATAAGCAGGGCACACGGCAAGGAGCGCAGGCAGGGCTTTGATGCGACGCGCGCCATGTGTTCGAGAAGGCGACTTAAGTTGTGAGCGTGTGCCTGTGTGTGTCGGTGCTATAATATTCGTGCCCAGGGAAACGGAATAAGAAACGCATGCAAAGTGACGAGGCAAGGGATGTTCGTGTGTGATTCTGGCAGGAGAGCGCAAGGAAAGGAACACAGACAGGTCGTGTATGCTATGCGCGCAGTCAGTATGAATGCGACATTACAAAAAGGGACAGTCCGCCCAAGCAAGGGTGCCCAGCACCCAAGTCAGTATGGTGTCTGAGGAAATGTGCGCGTGTGTTGCACTGCCCACGCGGCGGATGTAGCTCCCAGACTCACCTTCACAGACCTCGCACACAACTCTCCGGTTGCTTCGGCAAACGACGCATGGTACTTGCTTCTTTGACTGCGGGAGTTCAGGCGCGGGTGGTTGGGTTTGATGGAGCAGGGCACGGGCAAGGGAGTCGCACGGCCGATGCGTACCGTACCCTAGCGGTCTCCTTTGGAAGCCTGCCCCCAGCGCCCCACCTTCTCCCGGTCGATGAAAACTTTCGCCACGCCCATCGCCACGCCGCTGAGCGCTCCGGTCCCCACGGTGAGCACAACCATAGTGCCGCCGGCAGCAAGCAAGGCCCGGCCCAGGGCCTGGCGTGCCGCCATGACACGTTTCCCACGAAGTAGTAGGAGTCAGCGCCCGAATATCTGCTAAGTGTTACAACAGAAACTCCTGAAACGGCGCAGCGTGCCAACCAGTGCAAAGACCAAATTCTGTTCTGAAACGCTATATGCCCTTGATGGTATTGGTAGTATGCAACATAATACATTACACTACAGGTATACGTAGGCACTCGGCTTGCGGTGACTTCGCGGGAATGAGCGACAGCGCCGATTGCAGCTGGTTCCCTTGGACTGTGTTTACCGCACTGCCCAGATTTCTTTACAAGTAGCAGTTACTATGCTTGCCAAGGTGCACGCCCACTGATGCATACAGGCTAACGAGTTGCACACGCAATTCTACCGACGCAGCTGAAGTTGCTAAAGCCGAAACGCTCGCTGATGGTTTTATAGTGACCACTTGCAATCAGCCCACACGCTGCACGTAACAAGAGTTGCTTAGGACTGAAGCTCTCAGAGTCGGGTTCTCCGGCTGGAATAAGGCTCCTTTCGCGATCTGGTTGAGCTAATAGCGTCACACTACGCTGCCCAGACAATGTCGTAACACGGACGCTCGCTGCGGGAGGGATTGCAGTCCACTGTAGACAATTGGAGGGCTCCGACGGGCCTGCTCGCTCGTTAACTAAAGGCCTTGTATTTTGATGAAAGCCATACTATTGGCACGGGGTTGCTGAGCCAAAGCGCTCCAGGCGTGAAGCCAGGCTGGTGTCAGTGTTCGCCCGAAATGGCGGACTCGCTCACGGACGATGGATATACCGCTGTGCCGATTCAGCTGCACACGCATACGGACCACATACGAGAAGAACTGGACGCGTTGCTTGTCTCAGGTGGGACTGTTTGAGGCGTCGATTCACGGCGCCTTTCGTGTACCCGGCTCCGAAACACTTCAAGAGCCCCAACTCCCGCCACCCCAGCCTTTCCTTCGCACCCCCGGCCTTTGACGTAACGCGCGCACGTGCCTTACGCCCACAGATGGGCGCGACGAGGGCGGCTCGAATGTGTGGATTGTGCCGCCGCTTGTAGCCAGCCTGCGCGAGCAGGCGCGGCAGGTCCAACACGCGCGGCACCGGAAGCAACGGCAGCAGCTGGTGCAGGCGCCGCTGCCGCAGCACTTCCAGGTGCCGGACGGACTGCTGTCGCCCGAGTCGCCCATGCAGCAGGCAGAGCTGGCAGACGGCGGCGAAGAGGCGGCCGGCAGGTGCGGCAGTGCCTGGCAGGGCCTTCTGCGCAAATGCGGCCTAGCCTGTACTGTCGTATCGTTCTTGCTGGGATGCCTATTGTTGTCAAAATCGAGTTGTTATCGCCTAAGGCTGTGGCGTTAGAGACTTCCGGGACCTGGCACCAGTTTGGGGCGCACTGAACTCAAGGTATGCCCGCATGTCGTCCACATGCTGTCACACAGTGCGCTGACCTACCACCTGATTGGGGCGCCTTCCGCGGCGGCGGCGGCGCCGGCACTTGTCGCAAACCGGCGAGGGGCGGACGGGACGGTGGTGGTGCCGGTGCGGCTGATGGCGTCCCTGGCCATCAGGGAAGCGGAGGCCGCGGCAGCGGCCGCGGCCGCCGCTGGGGCGCATGCGACGGCGCCCTCTGCCAGTGACGGCAACGCATTGTCACTCGGGTCGGGGCCAGGGGGCATGGCGGTGGCGGACGCGGCGGCGGCGGCGCTGGCTGCCGGCGTTGCGGCGGTGTCGATGGGGGTTGGCGCGGATGGCCCCAGCCGCGGCGGTGGAGCCCCACGACCGGCCTCGCGCTCTTTACCTGGTGAGTCAACTTGCTAGAGGCAGGCTGATAGGGTGATTTTCGAGGCGTTGTGGGCGTTACTGAAAGTTGCGTGGCACGGACCGGCTAGACAGCTTTTCACGTGACGCCACCTCGGTTGTTTGCGCGGTGCAGGTGATCCGCAAAGCGCGGCCCTCGCGGCGGCGGGGCTACCAGCGGCGGCGGGCGGGCAGCACAGTGTTGGCCCGGGCTTACCGCTCGGCCGCCCAAATGCCACAGGGAGCGCCGGCGCCGCCCTCGCCGGCACCGGTGTGCGTGCCTCAGGCCTCGCCGGTGCGCCGCCGGCTGACGCCCGCCTGCAGCGCTCCTCGCAGCCCGTGTCCGCGGCGGTGGCGGTGTCGGCGCTGACAAAAGGGCTCGCCACCGCCGCGCTGTCTTCGGAGCACACCTTCCTGGATCGCCATACCGCAAACGCGGCCAACGCGGCCAGCGCTGGCTGGGGCGCCGGCGTGTCGCAGGGCCGGCAGCCGCAGCCCCCGCAGGCGGGCCGTGGCGCGGCTGCGCCCGAGAACGATGATGACGACGACGACGACGGCGGCATGTTGATTGACGTGGGCTCGGCGGCGGACCGCGGGGCGGGCGGAGCGTTGCTGCCCTCCCCGGACCGGCCGCGGCCGCTGGCGGCGGCGGCAGACGGCGCCTGGGACGCCCTGCGCGGCCTGGGGCTGGGCCTGGCGCTGCCGCAGGCACAGCAGCTACAGCCGCAGCTGCAGCCACAGCAGCTACAGCCGCAGCCACAGCCACAGCAGCTGCAGGTGTCCCTGCAGCAGCTACAGCTGCAGCCGCTGGGCCGGACTGCGGGCCGGCCGCACCCGGCCGTGGCCGCAGCGGTGGACGAGTTAATGTCAGACCAGCCGCCGCCGCACCCGCCCCATTCCCAGCCCGCAGAGGCACCGCCGGCGCTGCTGCACCACCGGCAATACCGTGCGACTCACGGCGCGGGGGCGGCGGCGGCGCCGGGCGGCGCGGCTGTTGGAGGGGCTGGTGGTGTGGGGGCTGTGGGCGCGGACGCGGGGGATGAGGGGTTTGATGCGGATGACGAGGGCGAGGCGGCGCAGCGGACGGAGCGAGCGCGGCTGGGGCTGTCACGACTCACAGGTGAGCGAGCGAGTGGGAGCGCGTTGGCCGTGGTTCTTGCGGCCCGTTCTGTGCCTGTAAGATGTGCGCTATGCAAAGAAGTGCTCATTACAGCAGAAGGACAAGGGTGCCCTACCATTCGCGCACACCTCCGTACGCTCTTCTGCCTGGCCTGCAGGCCGCGCCAACCGCTCACGGCAAATCGCCATCCCCGGCCTCAACATGGCCGCGGCGCCCTGGGCCGTGCCGGTGCTGCCCCACACCACCGCTCGCGCCGCCTCCTCGGCGCCGCACGGCTGCGTCCTGGGGTCGGCCGCCGCCGTGCTGGCCGCCGCCGCCCTCAGCGCCGTGCCCGGCGGCACCGGCCTGTCCAGCTTCGCAAGCCTAGCGCTGGCGCTGCCGCCGGCCGGCGCAGCCGCAGGCGGCGGCGGCTACGGCCCCGGCGCCGCCGGCGCCGGCGCCGGCGCGGGCGCGGGCGGTGGTGCGGGGGGTGGAGGTGGTGCGGCGGCGCTGGAGGACGCGGATGCGGAGCTGGGGGAGCTGCTGAAGCTCAAGTGCTCGCTGCGGCGGGCGGTGCAGGGGCAGAACCCGCAGGTGCGGCGCAGCAAGGGGATGGCGGGGCTGAGGAGGGCTGCGTCGAGGGCTGCGCAGGGCTGCGGGGCCGCAACCACCGCTGCGGCTGTGTCGCTCAAGCTTTCGTGTGACATGACAGTGTGACATGACATGCACTCCGCTCCCAGACACTCTGCCCCTCACGCACTCCGCCAGACACACACTGCTGCCCCTGCCTCCTGCCCCGCCTCCTGCCCCTGCCTCCTGCCCCTGCCTCCTGCCCCTGCCTCCTGCCCCTGCCTCCTGCCCCTGCCTCCTGCCCCTGCCTCCTGCCCCGCCTCCTGCCCCTGCCTCCTGCCCCTGCCTCCTGCCCCTGCCTCCTGCCCCTGCCTCCTGCCCCTGCCTCCTGCCCCTGCCTCCTGCCCCGCCCGCAGGCCATCAGCCTTGTGTTGTCGCTGCTGGCCGCGCTGCCCGCCACGCCGCAGCTGCTGGCGGACAGCCAGGTGGCGGCGGCGGTGGCGCCCCTGCAGCAGCACGCCAACACGCAGGTGGCGGCGGCGGCCAGGTGCGTCGTGTGCGTTTGGCGGCGTGGCTGCGGTTGGCGCCTCACAGGTTGTCTTTTGCGGCTTGCTGTGAGGGAGTGTGTGTCGGGGGTTATGTACGGTATTTCAGTTCGATTGTACGGCAGGTGTGGGGACAGTGAAGTTCTCATCATCCACTCGTTCTGGCCTGCAGGCACGTGGTCGCGGTGTGGAAGGGGGTGCTCAGGGCCGCGGCCCGCCGGCCCGCCTCCTTGGCGGCCTCACAGCTGGCGCCGCTGGTGGCGGCGGCGGCCGCGGCATCGGCCGCAGGCGGCATCGGCGGCGCCCCGCGCCAGCACGCGCAGCTGCCGCAGCTGCCGCCGCACCTGTCGCGCGTGCCGACCGCTCTCGCAGAACCGCCACAGCCGTCGGCTGACGTGGCAATGCAGGAGTGCCGCGAGGCGGCGGCCGTGCTGATGCCGCCGCCGCGCGCGCCGCCGCCGCTGCCGGCGGCGGCGGCTGGAACTGCAGCAGCGTCCACGGCACTGGGCGAGCAGGCACGCATGGCGGCGCAGGACCGAAGTGCGGCCGCAGTGGCGGGGCATCCAGCCCACGAGCCTTTGGCGGCGGCGGCGGCGCCTGCCCTGCCACTGTTGCTTGGGATTGGACGCAGCCAGTCGGATGCGGTGGTTGAGGGCATGGCGGCGGCGGCGTCCGCCGTTGTAGCGCGGCTGAGGCTGGGTAGCAGCTCGGCTGCATCGGCGGCGGCCGTGGCGGCAGGAGCGGCAGAACCTATGGCGGTGCAGCTTCCGGAGCCGCTGGCTGAGGTAGCAGCTGTAGTAGGGAGCTTTGGTCGCGAGGATGACGGCAGCACACACGGCGCCGTCGCTGACCCCGGCGAGCCGGGTGGTGCGGCGGCTCAAAGCCCAGCTGCCGACGGCGGCGGCAGCGGCAGCGGGGCCGCTTCCGGAGCTTTGGTGGCCGGGGCCGGAGGTGCGGGCAGCCGGCGACGCGGCAGCAGCGACGTTAGCGGCGGCAGCGGGAGCTTGTGCCGGCCGGCCGACGGCTCTGCCGGCGCTGCGGCCTTGACGACCAGCTACTCACCTACACACGGGCTGGCTGGCGGCCCGGACGGCGCGGCGGCGGCGCTGGCGCCCCATGCTACGACTGCGTCGTCAGCGTGCAGTGCGCAGCTGGGGGTTGGCAGTCTGGACCCGCCCGTTAGGTTCGGCGCCACGGCGGTTGCTGGCGTCGCGGTGCCGCCCAGTGCCGTGGGCGCTGGAAATGGCGGCGGCATCGGCGGCGGCGGCGGGCTGGCGTTTCAAGGGGGATTTTTGGGGGCGCAGCCGGGCCTGTGCAACGGCCACGGGCACAGCCATGGCCCAGTGCCGGTGGTGGCGCCGCCAGGAGCGGCGGCGGCGGCGGCAGCGGCCTCGCCGGCGGCGGCCATGGGCTTTGCGGCGGGGCCGGGGGCGGCGGCAGCGGTTAGTGGCACTGGCGGCGCCGCCGGCGGCTCGAGCCCCATGGGCACAGGGCTGCCTGGGGCACTTCATGCGTGGCGGCAGGCGATGGGCGCGGCCGGCGGGCCGGCGGGGCCGGGGCTGGCCTCGCCGCCTTCTGGCGCGGCGGTGTCGCCGGGCACTCACGCGCTGCTGGCGGCGGCGAGGAGCCCGGGCGTTGCCTGTTCAGGGCCGCGGCCGGAGGCGGGCAGAGATGTGTGCCTGGCGGCCGCCGCCACCACCTTTCCGCCAGGTGTGCCGGCGGCGGGGGCGGCGCCTGGGGTCGCGCCGCCGGCGCCATCGCTCGTGTTGTCGCCGCCGCTGCTGCCGCCGGCAGGAGGCGGACTGCCGCCGGGCCGTAAGAAGCGGGAGCGGGCGGGCAGCTCGCGCCGCCGCAGCGGCAACGCCAATAAGCGCGCGGCGCCGTCGGTCGTGTCAGGCCAGTTCGCCGGTGGGTCCTTAAGCGCGCGCGTGCACGTGTGTATGTGCGCGTGTGTGCGTGTGTGTGTTTGAGTGTGTGTATGTATGTGTGTATGTATGTGTATATGTGCGAGGTAAAGAGGGCCAAGCAGTCAAGGCCGTATCGGTTGAGATACCTTGTACACAGACCCCAAGTTGCCTCCACATGCCTTGAGTCGCTCAAGCGTGTGCGCTGCAGTCCCGGCTCACTGGCCTGCTGCTCAGTGCTAACCCCTGCCCTCCCCGTGTCCCCGCCCCTGCCCACAGGTGGCCGGCCGCTGCTGCCGCACCTTGCCCTGCTGCCCGACGGACCCTCCGGCGGCGCCAGCGGCTGCGGCAGTGGCCTGTCTGACGACGCCGCCCTACCGCCGTCAGGGCCGCACTTCCACGGACACGGACACATGCACCACAGCGCCGCCGCCGCAGCAGCAGCAGCAGCAGCCGGCGTCGCCAGCGCCGCCTCGCCTGGCGGCGCCGCCGCGGCTAGCCCCGGCGGCGGCGGCGGCGGCGGCCCAGTGGTGGGCTTGAAGACGCCGGCGAGGTCGAGCCTGTTGGGCATGCACCCGCTCAGCAAGCGGCAGCGGCACGCAGGCACGGGCGGCGGGGCCGGCGGGGCGGCGGGCGGCGGCGCCGCCGGGGGCCATCACGTGGGCACACACACGCAGGTGTGTTGGTGCTGCTGGCCGTGTGGTCGGGGTATTGTCTGGTCGCATGAGTAGATTATGCAAGCGACACAACGGGTTTTCTGCGTCCTGACGTGTACAGTAGACAAAGACCAAGTGGGAGTGCACGGAGGCACGGCCTTCTTGCATGGGCGGAGTGTCTCACCGTCCGCTCATCCTGTTGCCCGTGTCCGACTTTGCATCCTCGGCTGCTGCAGGTGCGTCGCATGTCGCTGCTGCTCAGCAGTCTGGACCTGGGTACCGGCCAGGGCGGCGGCAATGGCGGCGCCGGCGGCCCAGGCGGCGCTGGCGGCGACGACCGCGACGGGCCACTGGGTGTGCGCGGCGGCGGGGAGGGCTCCTTGGCGGCGGCGCTGGCGGCGATGGAGGCGGAGGCGGAAGCTGACGTGGAGCCAGAGGCGGGCAGCAGCCGCGATGACGACGGCGCAATGCTGACGTCATCAGACGATGACGCTGGCACTGGTGGCGGCGGCGGCAGTGGGCGTGGCGGCGCCAGCATTGGCGGCGGCGAAGGCGGCGGCGAAGGCGATAGCGGTAGCGCCAATGGCGGCGGCGGCAGCAGTGCTGCCGTGTCAGCGGAGCTGCCGCGCCCGCGCAGCCTGAATGCTGCTTTCATGGTCGCTCCGGCTCTTGCAGGAGGCGGGAGCAATGGTGGCGGCGTGGCGGGCCTGGGCAAGCGGGAGCGTGCCCACTTGCATTACATGCACCACGCCACACGGGCCGCGCACGCGTCATCTGTGGCAGCAGCGGCTGCGGCAGCGGCAGCGGCGGCTGCAGCGGTGGCGGGCCCAGCATTTCCGGCTGGCGGCGCCGGCGGCGGGAATGCCGCGGCGGCAGTCGGACCAGAGGCACCGGTGGCGGCGCGGTGCGTGCTGCCGGTCCCGGGCCCTCCCAGCGGAGAAGCGCTGGTGCCGTTGATGCCGCCGCCAGCCTCCAGGTCTTTTGCAGGATAGGGTCACATCACTGGCAGCAGGCGGGCCGGGCGGCGCTTGCGGGGGAAGCTCCTTGCGGCCATAAAGCGCTGCAGGCGCTTGAGTGTGGAATCGAACATGACTAGGAGGCTGCGGGGTTGTTCCTGCCGCAGGACGAATGCGTTTGAGTTGAAGTGTTGAACCTGATTTACGTTGCTTACCATGTTGTCTTTTGTTGGTGGTTATTTCTTCATGGATGCATGCATAGATTACATCAGGTTGCGCATGTGCAACACCAGGGGTTCTGGTTGTCTGCCTTGTCGTAAGACAACGGCCGCACTGCTGCAGCTGTGTGGCCCGTTGTGGGCTTGTGCAGTTCTAGTCGGTAGTAGGGCCACAGCAGGAGCACACACGAGTCACACCGGGAGCATTTCCAAATGTCTTTAATTTGAGGCAAACTTGTGGGTGGGATTGCCCGCGGCAGCCTTTGATTAAACTGTGGGGTCAAGGCATCTAACTGGCCCTAGCAGTGCTTGGCTGCCGGTGTGGGTGACCGTGGACTCGCTTGCGACGGGCGTCTGCAGTGAAGACAGCGCCGCGGGGCTTTACACATGGCATGACGGCGTCGCATCAGGGCACATGCAAATCTGGCAGCTGTTGCTGAGCCATTGCTCCGCAGCAGCCGTTGGGGCTTTTAGCCCGGATGTGGGGGACCAAGTGACTTGCGAGGGCGGCCGGCGCAGGCGTGCCACGTGCCGGACACACATTCTTTATCGCACAGTACCGCATTTAGATGTTTGTGCGCTGATAAACACGATTCAGGTACTGATACTGTGGGGGCGATGGACTGGGTCTGACCGTCATCTGGAGATTGAGCGGAGGCCCCCCGATAGAGCCAGAGAGATTGCGACATGACCGGTTTGGGGGCAAGCACGGGACATCAATGTCATCGCGTATGGCAAGGAAAGGCCTCATAATCAGGGTCATCAACATTTGCACCTTGCGTCGCGTGTGTGAGATGTGACACATGGGTGCAACCGCCCATCGCGAGCATGACACTCGGACCTCACCGTCCAGCACGTGTAAGCTATCGCACCGGTATTGATTTCGAATCAAGCCAGTCCGATACCAATCCTGCTACCCAGGAGCCCTCGTGTGAGAACCGCACAGGCGCACACACGGCTTAAGCAAGTACAACCCCGGCCAGCAGTCCGCATTGACCACATGTCGATACCTCCGCACGCAGCGTATGCCTGCGCTGTCCCTGCCCGATCCTCCGCACGCATGCTTGCAGTGGTGCAGCCATGCCGGCGCCTCTAAATGCCGCAGCACACCTGGCTCCTAACGCTTGTGTCCCACTTCCTGCAGCCGCGGACACTCAGCCGACGCAATCACTACACCGCCCGCTCCACAGACAACCATACCCACAACCCAGCTGCACCCTACGGGACCTCGCCAACCTGCCTGAACCCTGTCCAATCACACACCCAAAGCCCTCGTCCCGCCGCCATCCCCAACAAATGACCCCAGGCACAGGCCTAGGCCCTTCCGCTCTCCCCGCCTGCTCCTTCCACCCCATCCCTTTCAGGGCATCGCGGCATGCAGTACAATAGCACTCCTGCCCACTTCGCCCGATTCATTCCTCACGCTCAGCACGGGGGCTTGTACTCGGCCGGGTAGCTGCTGGCGGGCGGGGTGGGCGCCTGCTCCACACACTGCCCGGTGCAGGCGCTGTTGCCGGCCGCGCCACTGAACATTTGATTGCGTCCGGACAGAGCGCCGCAGTAGCTGCAGGCCGGGGCAAGGGGAAGGTGTACAGTTGCGTAAGGCGGCGAGGGGTGAGGAGGCGTGAAACGAGGGCCGCAACACGCAGGGCACCACAGCTTGCGCGAGGAGGGTGAAGCGGGTGCCGTGCGTCCCCCGTCGGTGAATACCTTTCAATCATGATTTACTGTTTTCTGTAGCGTAGCCCCCTCGCTGACCTTCTGTTCGCGCCTGCCAACGTCACGCCCCCCTTTCGGTCTACGCAAAGCGCACGTTGGGCGCCACCCCTACTTGCGCTGCAGTGTCCTCTTGCCCACCTGCACTTGGCAACCTCCGTCTTGCGTTTGAGCCAGTACCACACCCGCCGGTTTCCACGTCTATGAAGCGATAGCTGCAGAAAGTAAATGGAGTCGTTTTTAGGGACAGTTAGGTTCAGGCGTCGGTTGCAGCAGAGGCCGGCATATTTCCGTGACGCTCTCTCGGCCCCGGTACCCCGACCGCTTATGGCTTGCAGCCCTTCCCCTCCATCACAAGCTAAAAGTTGCAGTTGGTTGCGCACGGACCTTCTTCTTGGGCGTGGCGCATAGCTGGGGAAGCAGCGAGTTGCCCGAACCGAAGGGCGAGGGGGATGGCCGACTGAAGGGCACAAACGTGTCATCCTCCTCAGCTGGTAGGCGCGGCGCCACCACATAGCTAGTGCTGGGGTGGCTTGTTGAGTCCATCGTTGAGTAGGTTGAAGATGAAAGCCGGCTCGCACAGCTTGCGGAAGCAGGCATCAGCGACGAGCCTGCGACCAAGCTTGCTAGCCGCGCGCCGCTAGCAGCTATTACTGATCGCATGATTGCACTACTGTACTTGACTCGTCTGCAAATGGACTTCAATGATGCAGCGATGCACTGTTACGATACAGAGCCAAATATGAAAATAGCAAAACTTGGCCAGCAGGGCACGCCACAGTAATTCTACGCAAATAATGCGGGACTAACTATGCTTGTTGATACTGGTTTGCGGATTGGTCGCAGCCCGCCAGCCCGTGCACCTCTCATGCAGTGTAGTGGGCAGGCAGCCCCCCCCCCCGCCCCCATGTGCCCCAGTGCCCCCGCCCCCCGCAGGCTCATGTGGCCCTGGTCGCAGATGGCTTCGAAAGACAACTGCAGTAATAATACCTCTGGAAGGCCTCTCTAAAATGCTTCTCCTTCCATCTGGAAGCCAGGTTTTGGGAAGCCTTTGCCAGGGGGGAGGGGGTACAAACTACAACCCCATGTCCCAAACCGTCCCCGCTAGACCCACCACAAGCTGCGGGCCCCGTGGTGCTCGCCTACAGCCAAGCGGCGAAATATGTTAATGCCCGTGTGTCAGGGCTCGGAGTGCCGTACGTCCAAGAAGACTGTGACTGCCTGCCCTGCGCTCTGTCACGCACTCACGCAAACGCGTGACAAGGGCCTTGGAGCCACAGAAGCCACGTCCAAGAGCCACGGCCAGCCGTTGCCCGTTGTTGCTGGAACAAGGAGCGGCAGGCCAGAGCTGCTTCACCTGGATCAGCTCAGAGGTACAGGTAGCCAAAAGCATGACGTTACTGCTTGCATCGTGCGGCATATTACCAACCGGGGGTCCAGCCACACCCCAGCACTGGAGCGGACTGCGGACACCGCAAGTCCGCAACGCCACACCCTATTTGCCATCGCCTCTACACCTCACAAATTGCCTGAGGATTTCAAAACCTGCAACCTACGAACACAGTCCATGCCACCACATAACCCTGCGCTCCTCCATCATGTCCAGTCCCCCCCCATTTCCTATGTCGTTGGGCTCGGGCACATACTCCCCCCCCCCCAACCACCCCATCCCAGGACGTGCTTCAAGCCACCAAGCCCTCACACCAGCGCCACCAATCACTCCACACCATTCCAACTAGCTGCGACAACCTCTCCCGGCATCGTGCGCTTTCGTTTCCTTGAAGCATCGTCGGTGGCCTGCCCCTCCTCCCGTCCACCGCCGCACTCCCGCCAGCCCTCCACCAGCACCCCTGTCCACCAGCACCCCTGTCCACCAGCACCCCTGTCCACCAGCACCCCTGTCCACCAGCACCCCTGTCCACCAGCACCCCTGTCCACCAGCACCCCTGTCCACCAGCACCCCTGTCCACCAGCACCCCGCCGCGCGTGCTACGACGCGGTGGGCAGGATGGTGAAGAAGTAGTTGACCTCCAGCACGCCGTCCTCGGGCAGGTCGGTGCAGTGCACGCCGTTGCGCACCGCGTCCAGCCCGAACCGCGCCCGCAGCGAGGCCGGCCGCAGCACGCGGCCCAACTCCGGGTCCAGCGGCCCCGCCAGCTGCCGGAACGGCTCCACGGCGTCAGCGCCGTCGCGGTCCGCCACCTCCAGCGCGATGCAGGCGCCGGACGTGAGCTGCTCCACCATTGAGTTGAAGTCGCCCGCCGGCAGCACGCCCTTGTACACCTCCAGGAACTGCAGGCGCGGGCGAGGGGCCGGGCGAAGGGTGGGTGACGTTGGGTTCGTGTTCGTGTGTACCGTATAAGCTGCTGCCAACGATGATGGGCTGTGGACGTTGACGTGAGGCCAGTCAACAGCTCTGACGCAGCCGCACGCGCCATGAGCAGCCTTGCTACCACAATCCGCTGCGGCACAACGTTTGCTTACCCGCTGCCCGCGCCCCAGAGCGCTTCCTTCCCCCAGACCCCCACCCGTCCTGTGACTGTTTCCTTACGGGATTGGTTCAACGTTAACCCCCAGACCCCCACCCGTCCTCCTCGCCGGCTCCTCGCACGCACCTCCGCCGCCGCGTTGCGGTCCAGGTTGTACAGCCCGCCGGCCGTCACCTCGAACGACTCCTGGATGAGATCAATGACCAGCCCCGCCGCGCCGTCCGCCACCAGGTGCGGCTTGACCAGGCACAGCGTGGTCCCGGCCGCCAGGTCGCACTTGCCCGGGTAGCGCCCGGGGCCGAACCAGAAGTTGCACTCCTCCGCCGCGGTGTCGGGTGCGTCGGAGCCGTGGCAGGCGTTGAAGGTCTTGTCGGTGCCGAACTGCGCGCGCAGCGAGCCGGGCGCCTCCGCGCGGGCCTGCAAGGAGCGGGGCAAGGAGCGGGGGGCAAGGAGCCGGCGATGAAGCGATGCTGATGTTCAGAAGGGGCTGGCTTGTGCCCCGATCTGAGGAGCAGCTGCACCCCGCCCTGTCAGCGCCACCACTTCTGCTCCAAATCAAACACCACAACTACAGCCCACCGCATCACGCGCCCCGCCCTTGCCCCCACCCTCGACCTTGTCCCTCCGCACCTGGTTGCTGTCGGTGGGGCCGATGAGCTCGCGCCACTTGCGGATGGCCCCCGGCGCCACCAGCTCCATAGCCACCACGCGGCCGCTGGACATGAAGTCCGTCAGGCGGTCCACGAAGGGCTTACCGGCGTGCACGGCGTAGAACTCGCCCGCCTCCTCCTTGGACAGCTTGCCGATGCGAAGCTTGCTGCGGGCGTGGGTGGGGGTGGCGTGGGCGTGGGTGGCGAGGGCGTGGGTGGCGAGGGCGTGGGCGGCGGGGGTCCCAGCGACACATTCTTATCAGGGGGGTGGGTGGGTGGGTGGCGCAGAGGGCCGCGGTTGCAGAGCATTTGGCACTTGAACCAGGAAATGTGAGATGCAGGGGCATGCCCAACCGCCCTCCCCTGAACCTCGCGTCCCCGTCGGGCTCTCTCAGCACACCTGATGAGGAACCCGCTTTGGCAGATGGCATTGATGATCTTGCCCATGTTCTTGTACGCGTCCGGCTTGATCATGGCTAGTGTCCTGTGGGGCATAGCGACAACCAGTCGTAAGTGTCAGTTCCATCCACTTTCAGCAGCTGACCGGCTCTTGAGGAAAGCGCACTATGCACGTGGCCACAGATTCCCGTGTGCTGTATGCCGGCTGCCCAACAGCAGCCGCGCTGCCTGCCCCCGCCATCCGCCGAGCGAGTTTGCACTGCGTAGCGCCACAGACACAGCCACCCACCGTTCCGACTGGCTCTCCATTCTGTTGCGCGTGAACTCATCACCATATTCTGTGAGCTTCAGTTGCCTGTGCCAGTGTGCACCATGAATGTCGTCAAGCGGGACAGCAGTCGAACACTTCAACAGGACAGGCCCCATGACTTCTCGAATGGGCACACGGTAGGTTTGGAACCTCATTGATGGTGTTCCGGTGATGCGCTGCATGGGGACCCGCCCGGCCGTAGCACGATTGCCGTCGGCCACGCCACAAAAACACACGCGCACACGACAGGGGCCCGCGGGCGCCCCACCCCCCACCCACCGGCTGAAAACGGTCACCACCGAGCCCAGAAAGAGGAGGGAGGGCTTGAGCTCCTCATACTTTGTCCGTTTAAGGAAGTGCCGGCGGTTCTTGATGTCCACCTGCGCGTTGGAAGGCCGCGCGGGACACATGGCTGGTGAGGAGGCCGCGCGGAATTCATCCACGGACATAGCTGCCTCCCGTAAGCAGAGAGCATGAAGTGATGCTCAGAGCTCTGGTCCTTAGGGTCAGGGGCACCGCAAGCAGAGCTCCGCATGCTGCCACATTCGAGGAACTCTCACCATCTCCACCTCCTTCGACTCCGGATAGTAGAACAGCTGATACTTCCAGAGAATGCCAGACGCTGGATCTAACCATTCTGAAATGAAGCAGTAACGCAGGTTGGCTGCCATTTTTGGAAGTCAGGAGTCGCGCCTGGGGCCTCGTTGCAATGCGTTATGCAAATTGAATGTTGACGTTTATAGTGCAAATTCATCCAATGATCATGCCTCTCCAACATAAACTGGAATCGAACTCTCGGGCCATCATTGCACGCAAATAGTCAATTCCCTCCCCTGCCTGTGGATCTGTGCTTGAAATCGCAACGTTTAATTATTGCGCTTGATATTTACCAGTGAAAAACATATATAGGTCCCGCCGCAAGCAGGCGCGCTTTGCGCCTTTCTTAAACAATGACGGGCCCTCAGCAGGCGCCCGCTAAGCAAGTTGTGGGGTTCCATGTCGAGGGAGCGAGCCCATCTCCCACGGCGCCATCGCTGTTGAACACGATGACGGCCGGCTCGCCCACGCCCGTGATTATTCCGCCCACTTTCCAGGTGAGATGTCGCGCACAAATGTTGCTCGGAGATATGGGAACGCCCAGCACCTGGTTCTCCAAGTATGGCGCCGGACCGGCCATTTTCACGTCGACCCCGACCCCGCCACCCCCCCCCCCTCCCGGTGCCCCGTCTGAACCCGGCTCTGCTTTTACAGAGAGAGGCCTCGCACGGCTCGCGGTCGCAGGGCATTGCGGACGCAGCGGCTCGCGCTCTGGTAGGCGCGGGATGCTATGGTCGTGAGGGCCTGGTGTCAGGGGCCGCTACGCCTGCGCGTAGGATGACGGGAAGCTGGGCTCCAGCCGTGTTGCTGCGGCTGGGGCGAGCTAGAACGCTCAGTAGCCGCGGGGGCGAGCCAGAACGCCCATTCGGGAAGATGCACTCGGTCAGACCTTCTTGCGCCAATGCTTGCCTGAACTTTGCAGGAGGTCGGTGCCGCAACCTCCACATCCACGGCGCAGGCCGCCCCTGAAGGCAAGCGCCGGCAGCTGAGGGTCGAGCGCCGGCGAGCTGGCGGGCTTGGGGCACGAGCTGGATGGGGCACGGCTAGGGCATTGGAGATTATATCCCGGGCGAGATGTCACTTCCTGGAATGGGATGAGCTCGCTGCCTTGCATAGTGTTGCGGGCAGATGCAATGCACCATGAAGTGACGCTTCCCTACACGTCGCCCTTGCAGCTTCTGGCGCCACCGGGAGCCGCACTGCTGCTGCCCCGCCCTCGACATCGGCGCCGCGGCCCATCCACGCGGCGGAAAAGGCGGAGGCTTCGCACGCGGGCCTGGTGAAGATGGTCTCGCAGGCCAGCGTGGGCTCGGAGGCGTCCGTTTCAACCGCCTCAGGTGCGGCGGCTAGGAAGCAGCAGGCACGGGGTTCAATGCGCTTATAGTCTGTATTTTGGACGTGGGGAGGCGCGGTGTTGGAGCGTAGGACCTACAGGATTAGGCTACGTTCAGTGGATGAGGAATGCTACTGGCGACCTATGCCAAGAGGTTGCGCGCTAAAAGGTGTGGTTCGCCGCCCTGCTCTGTACTGCAGCGGGGATGTTTTCTATCGATACCTCCACGGTTCGCCAAACTCCATCGCCGCAACCCTCCCCCTTCGCGGGGCACTCAAAGCAGCCTGCGGATGGCGCTGCCGACAAGGGTGCCGCCAGTGGGGCTGCAGGGTCTGCGGGCGCCAGTGGGCCGCCCGACGGCGCCAAGGGGCCCAAGCCCCAGCGCGAAATGACAAAGGCTGAGCGCCGCGCTCTCCAAGAGAGCCAGCGTGCAGCTAAGGCGGCACAGAAGGCGGGGTCGGGCGCGCCGGCGCCTCCCGCCGCCAAGGGTGGGGCAGGTGGCGCGGACGCGGCGCGGGCGAGCAAGGGCGGCGGTGCAGCTGGAGGCGCGGCGGAGCCGCGGCCAAGCGGTGGAAAGCCAGCGGCAGCGGCGGGCGGCGCGGCACCGAGGGCAGACGGGGACCGTAGGGTAGACAGCGCCGGAGGCGCGGGCGCCGCAGGCGGTGCGGGCGGGGCCGGCAATGCCGCCAGCGCGGCGGCGTCAGCCGGCGCCGGAGGCGCTGGCGGGGCCGACGGTGGCGCCGCGCCCAAGAAGAAGAAGGACCCGAAGGCGGTGTCGCTCAACTCCACTGAGCTGTTTGCGCACCTGCAGCAGTTCAAGCGCATCAACGTGGGCAACCTGCTGCAGCTGCCGGCCGCCGCCAACATCCACCCCGCCATCCTGCAGCTGGGCCTGCGCTACGCGGACGGCTCCATCCGCGGCGCCAACGCGCGCTGCCTCGCCATGCTCAACGCCTTCTGCCAGGTGAGTGCCCATTGTGCCTTTGAACAGGCTCGGATCCTGGATTCCTGACTCCTGAGCCTGGGCCGAAGCGGCGCGTATGCCAGCAGTGCATGACGGAGGTTACACACGGGGCAATATGTGGTTCTGGTTTGGGGAGGGCGACGTGAGACGCGTGTGTTAATGGCAGTTACCGCAGCATCAGCCTCGCTAAGCGGCTGGCTTGCGCTTTCTCACTACAGTCTCAAACCCGCGCTCGCGCAGATGATCCGTGACTACAGCACGCCGGACGGCAAGGAGCTGTCGCGCGACCTGCTGCGGCACCTGTCCGAGCACGTGGCGTTCCTGGTGGTGTGCCGGCCGCTGAGCGTGGGCATGGGCAACGCCATCCGCCACCTCAAGCTGCGCATCTCGACAATTCCGCCCGACATGCCGGAGGCCGAGGCCAAGGAGCTGCTGGAGCAGGTGTGGACGGAGCATTGGGGGTGGAGAGCAAGGTGGGGAGACGTTTTTGGAATTATTACGGCATGCATAGCATCGGCCTTCCCTCACCGCCTTAACGCTCGGCCTGCTCACGTTGCTCACTCACAGGAGATTGCGGACTACGTCAACGTGCGCATTGACAGCGCCGACAAGCAGCTGGTGGGCTACGCTGTCGCCAAGGTGGAGCAGCATGGCGACGTCATCCTCACCTACGCCGCCTCGCACGTGGTGTGCCGTGCGCTGACCGAGGCGGCGCGCGCCGGCAAGTCGTTCCGGGTGGTGGTGATGGACTCCCGGCCGGAGGCGGAGGGCCGTGCCACGCTGGGGCGCCTGCTGGCTGCTGGCATCCCCTGCACCTACGTAGACCTCAACGCCGCGTCGTACATCATCCGCGAGGTCACAAAGGTGGGCGTGGTGACGGAGAGCTGAAGCAGGGGGATTGCATTCATGATTATTTAGGAACTGAAGGCGGGGGGGGGGTCCTGGAACCAAGGTAGAGGGGTCAAGTGGGATTGGCACATCCGGTAGCAAATGGGAAGGGCGGCCTGCGGAATGTTCGGGTTGTAGCCTTGTAGGGTTGTGGAAGGGATATCGGCGGGACTGCTGCATCCGGTGGCTTCACGCAAGAGGACCTTCCCCGCCGAAACCGTTGCAGGTGTTCCTGGGCGCGGCGGCGGTGCTCTCCAACGGCACGGTGCTGTCACGCGCCGGCACGGCGGCCGTGGCCATGATGGCGCACGCGCACAACAAGCCTGTGATGATCTGCTGCGAGACGCACAAGTTCAACGAGCGCGTGCAGCTGGACTCCATCACGCACAACGAGCTGGGTGACCCGGAGGCGTTGGCGGCGGTGCCGGGCAAGCCCGAGATGAACGCGCTGGAGGTGGGTTGCTTGCACGCGGGCGGGCGGAGGTGGTGCTGGTTTGGCGCTTCTGCTGCAACATGCACATCCGGTGCTAAGAATGATGGTTGTGGATTGACCCCTGGTCAACTTTCACGCACACAGGGCTGGCGCGACAACCCGCGGCTGCGACTGCTGAACCTGAAGTATGATGTGATGCCGGCCGAGTACGTGACCATGGTGGTGACGGAGTTCGGCATGGTGCCTCCCACCTCCGTGCCCGTCATCCTGCGCGAGTTCCGGCAGAGCGAGACCACGGTCAGCGGCCCGTTCTAATGTAGCGCTTGCGTGAGTGGGGCTTGTGAGCGTCCCCCGACGGGGGGAGGTGCAGTGCAGGGTTGTGCGAGAGGGTTGGGGGGGTCATGGCGCTTCGGGTGCAGAGCGTATAAAGTAGGGCATCGGATCGCGTATCTTGGTTGCTGCAGCAAAGAGCGATGGCCCAAGGCTACCAAGCGAGACAGATGCAGGTGGCAGCAGTGGTTTGTGGGTGGTCTGCCTCAGGAGCATGGGAAGTTCCAACTGAGAGGTGCTGGCGTGTGATTGATTTGAGTGCAGCAGGAGTTTGTCGGGCTTAGGACACTGTTAGTTGAGCCCGTTGGCGGCCCGTTTGACTGATATCGGTGCAAGAAGGTAACACGGCACAGACCCGCACAATACGACACAGTGGGACGCAGTGGGCGATGCGTGCTTATCTTGCGCCCACACACGTGTTGCGGGCGTGTACCTGAAATGCACAGGCTAGTACATAACCGCACCTTCAGCTGTAAGGATTGACTGCACTCCGTGTGTCCTTTGGCGGCCTTCGGCTCCCTTCGGCTACTGCAAGTAAAGCGGGTCCTCAACACCTCAAATGCTTATGATCCAGTGTGGCTTCTCGCACCGCATCCATGCAGGCACACCGGCAATCAGGGCAATGAAGTGGAGGCCTGCAGGGACCCCAGTCGCTTACCCTTGAGTACTGCCGTGGGGTGCGGGCGCCGGAGCGGAAACATCGACACAACCTGCCAGCTACCGTCGGTACAGTAACAGCGCGCGAACGACGCACCAATGCCTTGTCCCTTCTTGCTACGCATTTATGTGGGCACGGGTGGGAGCCACACACATCGGGACTACGCTTTCCTGCCCCTTGCCATGTTCCATCACGGCCGTGGGGTGCGGGCGCCGGAGCGGGTTGCCTGGCGCCGGAGCGGGTTGCCAGGCGCGTACTACGAACCCGTGGCACCCAACTGTCCAATACGGAGTTGCAAGAACTTATATCTACTTGAAACAGCTCTAAATTTGGCGTAATGCACGGTCCTGGAAAGTCAGACAGTTTGAAGTTTGACCGGAGGGACAGCTCGCCCTCTTCTGAATTACGGCCCGTTTCAGCGCTTGCATCTAATACCTGCCCCACCATCCGCTCTCTCGACGGAACTATACACATATAGACTACTTGACCGATAGCTTGACAACGCGCTCGCGCAGCTTTGAAGCGCGACGCCGACCGAATTCGTTTCGCGGTTCCTGTGCCTCAAGTCTTTGGCGCATCCTTTCCCAGCATCCTTGAGCTTGTGATCTGGCCAGAATAAATGGTATCAACGCGAAGCGGGCGAGTAATCAGCACGGATGTGGCACCGGGCACTGGCCGCGTGACTCGG
Organism: Chlamydomonas reinhardtii; assembly: GCF_000002595.2. NCBI lineage: Eukaryota > Viridiplantae > Chlorophyta > Chlorophyceae > Chlamydomonadales > Chlamydomonadaceae > Chlamydomonas > Chlamydomonas reinhardtii. Next base: position 7,182,656 of record NC_057015.1, read on the forward strand.
AGCAAGGCGAGACACCAAGATGAGCTAGACGCTATTGCAGATGCAATTGGACAGCCCGAAATTAATTCGCCAGAACCAGCGCCCCAGCCCCAGCGCCAAACTCCCAGCCAAGCTCAGCGGACCCCGGTGGCCTTTGGATCGCCAGCGCAAATGTCTGGGACGCCGCTCACCGAGCGTGTGGTAAAGAGTGTTGGAAAGACGCCTGCCCCGGGAAAGACGCCTGGCAAGGGCGATGTGAAGAACTTGGCCTCAATGCCGCTGCCAGGTGCGCTGGGTGAAGCGTTGATCGCACCTTTGCCCATGGAAAGTCTTGATAGTAGCTTTGCGATCCTGCCCCGGCCTTGTTGCGCGAAGACAAGGTTCCGGCAGCAGGAGTGTTGCATTGGTCGAACAGCGCGCATAACCCTTCCTCATGTGGCCCTGCGTATAAATACAGATGATGGTGATGAGACGGAACCATTCGCTTCCTCGGAGGACGAGCAGCCGCGCTCGCAGCCGACCTCCCCGGGGCCCAAGCTGACGCCACCCCCGCGTGCAGCTGCGCCCCGCGCGCCGGCCCCGCAGGCCCGCGGCGCTAGCAGCAGCTCCGGCATGTTTGGCTTCTTCTCTCTGACCAGCATCCTAGTCACGATGGTGCTGGCGCTGGTGCTGGCGCCCTGCGCCGACCCGGAGCTGTTCACCACCATGCGCAAAGCCACAGCGCACTACGAGCCGCTGTGCAGGAACGTGGTGGGCCTGCAGGCCAAGGCCGCAGAGCTGCTGGCGGACGCGAAGTGGCAGGCTAGCCAGCAGGCGCGCGACCTGCACGCCAAGCTGCCGCCCAACGTGCAGGAGCTGCTGGCGAAGGCGGCGGAGCCGGTGCAGCAGGCGCACGCCGCTGCACTGCCCCTGTTCAACAAGTACGCGGCCGAGGCGCAACAGCGCCTGGACCCCATCGCTGAGAAGGCCAAGGCGGCCTGGCGTGACGCCTCCCGCGAGACCCTTACACGTGCCGCACCACTGCTGGAGCAGGCTCTCAAGGCTGCCGGCCTGACCGCCCCCCAGCCCGCTGCGCCCGCCCCCGCAGCCGCGGCCAGCCCCGCCCCCGCGACCCCGCCTCCCCCGCCCGCGCCCAAGCCGGTCCCTATCACTGTCCTGGGCCTGTCTGAGATGAACGGCATCGTGGAGGACAGCGCCAGCGTGCGGCAGTACCTGTCGGAGCTTTGGGACGCTGCAGCAGTGCAGGTGGCCTCCAAGCGCAAGGCCGTGGTCTGGGTCCTCGCCTGGTGAGTGGATTTCGCTGTTGCGGGGGGTAAAGAGCGCGCAGGAGGGGGCTTGGCCGGCATAGTGTCCTATTGCCTTGGGCCCCATGCAATGCCTGACCCACATCGTCACCCTTTCATTGTGCGTCGCACTGCAGCCGGTCCGAGGGTGAGTGCGGCGCTGCGGAGGCCAAGTTCTTCGACGCCAAATCCTTCTACCGCATCGACGGCGGCTTCTACAGCACGCCCGGCTCCGCCGGCTCGCTGCAGAGCGAGCTGACCACCTACCTGCGCGGCGAGCAGGCGGGCCTGGTGCTGGTGGGCAGCCCCAGCCGCCTGCACCCCAACGCCGTCAAGGTGGGATCGCGCTTGCTGCCCGTGGCGGCTGTGGTCACACGCAGTATTCCAGTTTACCGGCATACCCTGCACGCGGGGCGTAAGCGGGCACCCATGTCACGCGGCTACGGTGATGTGCCCAGTGGCCTGAAATGCACCTGTGTATGCCTGCCCTGCCACATCACGCCTCGGTACAGGTTCTGAACGACGCTGTCAGCGAGGGCGGCCACCTGACTCAGGACGGCGTGCCGGTGGTGACGCACCGCGCGCTTTACGTGGTGCTGGCGGACGTTCCGGGTGTGGACGTGCACGACGAGGCGGCGGTCAAGGACAAGCTGTGCGCCGACATCGCGGCCGCGGTAGGTGGCCCGGCACCGACTCTGCACTACTCTGCTGCTTGAATCGATGCGGGCTGAGTAGTAATTGCAGCGCCCAACGCCTTAGTCAGTGCTGACCTGCCTGGTTGCTCATTGCTACTGTTGCAGGGTGACGGCGACGACGCGTCGGCTGCTATCGTCCGCAGCTTCCGCCGCCGCCTGGACGCCGTGCTGCCGGCCCGCGAGGAGCAGGGCGGCGCACCTGCCTTCCGTGTGGTGACGGAGGAGGGCAATGCGGAGGAGTAAGGCAACCAGGCGTTGTCATGACGTGGCCCAGGGCATAGAGCTTAGCGATGGCGCATGCAGATGCACGAGGCAGCCATCTGTACGGCCCGGGGTGTCGTGGGTATAGGATGAATGTTTAGTGCCGCTTTGCATAAGTGGCTACTATGGGATGGGGATTGAGGACCAAAGCCTGGATTCGCTGGTTGTCCATCCGCGCCAGTTGCGCGCAGGATAACCAGCGATATGTGCGATCTAGAGTTGTGGATGTACTCCTTATGAATGGTGGAATACCCGGACATACTCATTTTGCACGGTGCTGACGGCAGCGGTGAGCGAGACGCGTTTGGATGGCCGCCGGGGGTCTGGGTGTGCGTGTCTGGGTGGGGGAGGGGGGGGCAGGCTATGCGACGATATGGCCCAAGCCACGTCATTTCTGAGGCCTGTTCATATGTAACTGGCTGTAACGGAGTTGCACTAAACTTTTCTTCTCTTGCTGAGTCCACACTTACGCTGGAACAGCTGTAAAGTTGAGCAAGCTGGAAACATAGCTCAGTGTTCGCGTGCAGTACTTGCATACTACAGTAAACACAATGTTGCTACAACGCAAGGTCGGCGCCTTTCAAAAAGGAGCGAACAGCCGAGGTCGATTGAGTCGTGTGGTGGTGCGTGCGAAGGCCCAGCCCGTGACGGAGAAGGAGGTCCGACCTGGAGTTTATGAGGGGTAAGCAGCGACCACAGCGACGCGGGTCTGGCGAAGGGTTTGGTTCCATCAACTGAGTGGTCCAGCCGAGTCGCTCGTTCGTGCTGGCCCCAAACGGCTCGGTTGCAGCGCGTTGCGGCGTGAGGCCGTGCTCTCGAGCCTATTAAGCTATATTGCATAGCCTATCTATGGCTGGGGGTCAGTCCAAGGGCTACGGGGCGTTGGCTGCACGCGTGCCGCCCAGCGACGAGCGGTGCTGGGAACTGCTAGGGATGGCAGTCGCGGCATCATGGTGTTGTGCAATGTGTCAACTTGCCACAGGTACTGGACATGGAAGGGCCACCAAATCCGTTACCAGCGCAGGTGGGCAGTACTGGGGTGGGTGGGTGGGGGCAGGCGCAGACACAGGCGCAGACAAGGCCGCTTGGATTCACCTCAGCCCACGCTGTGAGGAACCTTAACGCCGTAGGACAGGTTTAGGAGGGTGCTGCGGTTTGTTTCTAGGCCAGGCAACCCCAAGGCCGCCTGCCAGTCACCTCATATACCTTGGACATCTGTAGCTGCCGCTATGTGTGCAGTTGTCGACGTCACCATGCCCCTCCCCACGGCCCCTTGCAACTCTGCAGCGGCGATCAGGGAACGCCATTACTGCTGGTGCACGGCTTCGGCGGCAACGCCGATCACTGGCGTAAGAACACGCCAGAGCTGGCCAAGAGCGGCCACCGTGCCTTCGCCATCGATTTGCTCGGCTACGGCTACTCTGACAAGCCGGACCCCAAAGCCGCGCCGCCCAACAGCATTTACAACTTTGAGAACTTTGGCGACCAGCTTGTTGACTTTATCAAGGAGCGCATTGGCTCCGAGCCCACCTTCGTCATCTGCAACTCAGTGGGTGGTGAGCACGCCGGGATGCATGGGGTAGGGAACAGCGGTACGCTTTGTCACGAGGGTTGCCTATAGCCACGGCGCCCGCCCCAAGTGCGCTTCGTGTACTGATGTCACAATCCTGCCATGCTGGCGAGGCGCACACCTCATCTGACTCCTGTGGCCGTGTCAGGCCTGGCGGGCCTGCAGGCCTCCATCGTGGCGCCGGAGCTGGTGAAGGGCGTGCAGTGCATTGGTGAGTGTACCGTATGGGGGTCGTATGTGGGTCGTTTCGGGGTCCGGGGTATGGTTGTGGGACAAGCACGTTGTCATGGTGCTGGTAGGACGTGATGCTGGCAGAGACGTCGGCGAGGAAGGGGGCACGCCAGGGCCGCAGCAGGATCACCTACTTCCAAGCGCACTGACCTTGGAGAGACTGAGGGCCCCGAGCACCACCAAGCCATCCTTGACCACGCCCACCGCCGCCCACCGCCGCCATTCCATCCGCAGACATCTCGCTCCGCGGGCTGCACGTGAAGCGGCAGCCGGCTTGGCAGCGGCCCTTCGTGGCGGCCTTCCAGCGCTTCCTGCGCGAGACGGACGCGGGCAAGGCCTTCTTCGGCAACGTGGCCACCGAGCGGGTGAGACCCCCGGCTGTGCAGGCCACCGTGAGGCGGCTGTGACTGGGTGTAAAACGATGAACCAAATCCGTCAGGAAACAGTCGCGCGGCAAGGAGGACTGCAGCTGCATATGCGAGTCGTTGTACATCACTGTAGGTAGTCGGGCGGGCTTGGGCAGTGTAGCGGCAGTGACTGGGGTGGCGAAGCCGCGGTCGGATGCTGTATACCTGGAGAGTACGTGAGGAGTCATCATGCCCCCAACGTAGGGGGGGGCGCTTCCCATCTACCGTAGTTCTCAAAAGAAGCCAGTCTCCCACCACCTTTTTTTGTTGAGCCCTCCTCGCGGCTGCTTGCCCCTCGAATGTGGGCTTGGAGTCGGCTACATTTGGGTAATGTGCGTTCCCTCCATCCGTGCAGACCGTGGGCAACATCCTGCGCCAGGCCTACGGGCGCAAGGAGGCCGTGACGCCCGAGCTGGTGCAGGCCATTCTGGCGCCGGGGCTGCGGCCGGGTGCCGTGGACGTCTTCCTGGACTTCATCTCCTACTCCGGCGGCCCGCGTGAGTCAACTGGGTAACGTCGAGCCGGGATCAGGTCATCATACCGTTTTCAATTGACCAAGTACCGTAGTGTGTAGGGGTTGCAGTGGCGTTTAAGGATGGGCCGGATGGCCTACTGTACAGGCCCTGCAGCAGTCAGCGCCAGCGCGCATTGCGCGCCCTTTCAAACCGATCCTACTTGTACTTACATACCGTTTGTGCGGGACATGCCTACAACACCTTGAAACGACGCGTCCTGCCCCTGGACGGGCTTTTCATTGATGATAGGAGTAATCCGTTGGGCTCAGGTGTGTAACCCCGCTACCCTCACCCTCCGCCGCCCTGCAGTGCCTGAGGAGCTCATGGCTGCCACAACCCGCCCCGTCAGCATCCTGTGGGGCGAGGCCGACCCCTGGGAGAACGTGCATGAGGGCCGCCGCCTGTTCGCGCCGCTGCCCTCCGTCGTGGAGTTCGTGTCGCTACCCGGGGTGGGGCACTGCCCGCAGGTGAGGTGTGCTGGGGCGTTGGGATGCGGGCTGTGCGGGAGCGCTGAGACAGAGGGGCTGTATTGGGCTTGCATGTGTGTGCGTGGTTGCAGTGTACACAGTGCCCTCCAACTCCCATCCTTCTAACACTCTGTGGGGACATGGCGAGGCTTGTCCCGTAACATGAACCATGCATCCTCCCCATCACCGTACCTCAAACGCTGATGCTCGTCGTGTCGACGCTCCTCAACTCGCAGGACGAGGCGCCGGAGCTGGTGAACCCGCTCATTGAGCGCTTCGTGGCGGCGTACAGCGCGGGGGGCGGCGGCGCGGCGGCGCTGGCGCAGGTGCAGGCCAGCACGGCAAGGGCGTGAGCGTTGCGTTGATGGTGACGAGCATCGCGTGTGAGTGGGACTGATCGTGTTGGTGGTGTTGCATTGTTGTGTGGCAAGTGAAATGAAGATTTTGTGAGAGAGGGTTGGGCGAGGTTAGTGGAGGTTTGATGTGCGGTGGGTGTTATTGTGGATGGAGTGAAGTACTGGTAGTGGGGTGGAGCGGGCGCGTAGGCTGGATGCAGTCTTGGTGTGAGCCTGGATCAGTCAATAGGTTAAGAGAGACAGTGTAGTATGCACCAATACGATTTGGTTCCATAGGTACGAGAGGAAAGTGGAGAATATAGTAGCATGTGTGAAGAAAGGATGAGAGCAAAGAGAGAGGGAGTGAGGGGGAGAGTGGAGTGGGCCCGCGGCTCAGCGGCGCAAGTGTGGATGGCGGAACCACTGGTGCTGACTGTGTATCTATAGCTGCGGAGGTGATGCAGAGATGCGGAGGCACGCAGAGACGTCTGGACCACCGGGCACGTGCGGTAGCACGGGAACGAATGATCTGTGCTGCGATCGTGCTTACTCCAGCTATCCAACTGCTGCTGCAGGGCGGCAGCTGTCCCGGGGGTGGCGCGGAGGCGGCGAAGCGCGTCCGGTGGGGGCCCAGCGGCCCAGCGCGGTGCAGAACCTGCCTCGACCGCAACCACAAGCGCCAGAAATGTGGCCCACCGCTGGACAAGCTGCTGCACGAACTGCTGCAGCGACAGCGACAGCAACTTCATGGTCGTGGGCTGAGTCGGTGGCTGTTAGCCGGATGCTAGAGGGTATTGCCATCGATCGGCTGTCACACCTGTTGATGTCTGGACCATTCACCATCTCAGCCCCACGCTTCCCATGGTATCGTTGGTATCTCAGATATGGATGTTCGACCACACGAGTTCGTTCCTGAAACGACCCTGCTGCCAGAGGCGGTGTGGGTCAGCACGTACCGTGTTGGGGCTGAGTCGGTGGCTGGGCTGGGGCTGAGTTGCAGTGCTTGCGCTTTAGAGTCATGGGGGCGCGGTGTCAGTTGGCGATATGTCGGCCCTCCCTATTCTGGTGCGAGGTGCTCCGGTGATAATCTGTTGGATAGATACTACAATAGCTGGCCTGACGGTGATGCAGACCTGATGGGGTGCGTAGGGATGCAGTTGCCCAGCTGCAGTTCGCAGGAGGCCGCGGCAGCGGCAGTGGAGTGAGGTGGCGCGCAGTTTGTAACAACAGTCTTGAGAACGTGTCTGTGTCTGGTGCCCTGACAAAGAGGGAATCATGCGGGCTGCTGGGTTGTGAATGCGGATGTTACAGAGGGGACAGTCCCAGCACCCGAAGACGCCGAGCCATCACATGCTATCAGGGCCCAACTTGACTCCACCAACCCCGACTTTGCTGCAAACCCTCCCGCGGGTAAAATCCGTGTGACTCCGCGCACAGTGAGTCCTAGCCAAGCCTCAACCCGCCAGAGCCCCACCGCTGTGCCTCAACGCCACAAGCCTAGGCACAGGAGTGCCGGGAAACGTCTAGGCCGCAGGACACACGCACAGCGCACGCTCTAACCAGGGCGCAAGCGTCCAGGTACTAGAACGGTCGCCCATACGTGCATAGTGCCCACACATAAAGCCACCAACCACGCACAACCTCTCACGGCGAGGGAGGCGGGGAATCAGCGTCATACGGCAAGCGCAAAACCATGCCGTAACCAACAGCCCGAGATATGAAAGGATGCGCAGACGGCACAGCATCCCAACCCTTTGGCCTGATACCTGGGTTAGGGTGGATTTAGTTGTGGGCGGCCAGCCCAAGAGCAAGCAGCGTTCAGCCTGCGTTCAGCCTTTATGCAAGTCGCTACAGAGTCTGTGTTGGCCAATGGGCAAGTGACTTGCGTGTCGTGTTATACACGTGGCTGGTGAATCACCCTGAAGCCAGGGGATAAACATTGAAAGTACAGGCCTGTCAGTCAGGTCGGCCAGCAGCAGGTGTGAAGGTGCCGGATGCACGTGATGGGAGCACATAAACGCTGCCCCGCCATGGTACTGAGCCAGGGAAGGGAAGGCAGTAGGCCATGTAGCACCCCTGCCATGTAGGGCCGCTGAAGGGGGCGCAATACTAACCCGCGGTCACCATTCTGCAAATCTGCGTGCTTAAAGAAGTCGTACTGTCATTTTACGTCAATTGCGAGCAAGTGCCGGTTCATGTTCCTACCCAAAATAAGTGGCCACTCAGCAGCACAATGTGATGACCATGTGGCGCATGTCTGCTGGCCGCACACACGTTCACACAGTAGGTCAGCAGGCAGTGTCAGACAGCCGAGTATGGCAGGAAACCATAGGTGGAATCCAGGGGGACATGGACCTTGCAAGGTGCCAATGGCCACTGCGCACGGCCTAGTTGCCGCAATTGCAAAGTCAACCGCGGCAGCCCGCCGGATACAATTAATTCACAGTGACCGCTGCAGAAGCTCTTGCAAGGACTCCCGCTCTAACTGAGCGTCAACGAATCAATTAGTGGTGCCTCACTGAGACGATCTGTCGCATGCATTTCCGGTACCCAATGCACGTCAACATGAACATTCCGTTCCTTGCACGGACCTCATCCCCCGTGTGGCCCATTCAGTGCTTCGCGCCCTCACACTACAGTACCGTATGCCACATGTTGCTCCTTCGCAGTACGTTCACAGGATTAAAGCCATCGATACCTCCAGAAATACGGCCTCCACCAGCCGTCGGCGTTGCTTCTTGGCACCGTCGCCTCCGAATACCAGGAGCCTGGTGCACAGGCGGCTCCCGGCACCATGCTGAGCTGTGGCGGCGTCAGCTGCCCGCCCCTTGCTACCACCCACCACATGCTGCCGCTGCTGCGGCTTTTGCGGCGCCATGTGCACGGGCACACCTGATGCCATGCTGTGGCCACCATTGCGCTCCCCACGCAGCATCCGCCGCGCCTGCGCCAGGAGTCGGGTGCGCCGCGCCGGCTGGCGTCGCCAGCCCCAGCCGTACATCTTGTTGCTCTCCTCCGTGGCGCCCCCGCCGGGATGGAGTGGCAATTCCTGACCCAGGGTGACCAGCTGCACGCCGCTAACCGCCACCGTGGCGGGCGGGTCGAGCTCGAAGTTGAAGACCGCGCCGTACGGCACCTGAGAGGGAGGGGACGCAGGCTTGTCAGTTGGGACCCGTACATGTGCAGGATGGGGACAATGCAACGAGGACTTCATGAGGCCCAGCGAGGCATAGAGCCATTCCAGGTGCATTGGCTTGTGAACTACGCTTGTGTCCATAGCAAACGCGCACCTGCTCCGCCGGCAGCAGCTGCACCGGCGCCAGGGTGCGCGGCAGCCGCCACGCGCCGTCCACAAACACCGGATGGTCCGGCGTCACCAGTAGCAGGTGTTGACCACTGTCACTGCCGGTGCCAGTGCCGCTGCAGGGCAGTGCGCACACCTCCATGCCGGCCGGCCCCACCTCGTCCACCGTCACCAGCACCACCCGGCTCACGCCGCCGTCTGCGGTGACCAGCCAGTCGCCCGGCCGCACATCCGCCACGCGGCGAAGCGCCGCATGGCAGGAGGCGGCGGCGGTAGCAGCGTCCTGCATTCCGGCTGCTCTTGCCGTTGCACCTGGGTCCTCATCTGTGTTGCCTAGCCAGCGGCCCGTTGTCTGCAGCTCTGCCAAACCACTGGCCGAATCCACCGCCGCGGTTGGCCGAAGCACTGCCACGAGCCCGTCCCCGCCGAAGCAAACGTTGGAGGCGGCTTCTGCTTGTGCGGCATCAAGCTCTTTCTTTACCTCGTTCAGGAGCTTGAGGAACAACTCCTTAGCCTGTTTGATGCGTGCATTGCGCAGGTCTAGACGCCACCAATTGTTGCGAGGCAGAAGCAAGTGCCAGCTTCGGCTTGGGTTGCAGTAACTCGCTCGTGTTGGAACCCGCACCCGTCCACTCAACATCGCGTCCATCGGTGACATCCATCCGCCAATCGCTGCTCACCTGCTTGTTCATGTCGTCGATGCCGATGCTGGCGCGGATCATGTTCAGGATCATGTCTTTGTCGGCCGGCACAGTGGCCTGGGCCGTGGACACATCCAGAGCCTCCACCTCAGCTAGGATCTCTGGCGTGATGCGGGACTCGGCTGGGGAGGAGGACAAGAGGTAGGTACTACTGGGCATCGATGCAGTGCGGGCGCCATCACATGCAAGTTTGTAGAGCCTGACAACGGGCGGGCAACTGGCCAGACAGGCACACGCTAACGGAAATGACTGCACCTCATTACGGACTTACAGAAATCGAGGCCACTAGCGTGCTTAAGCATTTTGCTCTTGAAACCCTCCAGCGCCGCTGGGCTGCGACACAGCCTGCGCAGGTAACCAATCACGATCTTAATAAGCCCTGAATGCCGGTGAATGCAGGGCACTCCTCCAGGACGCTAACGCGACTGCTGCTCTATGCGTTGCTGTCCTATGCCCCATGAGGCCATGACATATCGACATATCGTCCATACTGGGACACAGAAGCCCTGAGCACCGTACGTACTGGGGCGCGGACGAGCTAGCTACCGGGATTGACACCCAACTCACTTGATGGGTACGTCCAGCTGCAGGGCCGTCATGATCTCAAACAGGCACCACACCTGCAGTGAAACGAGCAAGAACGCCGCATTATAGGATGATGTGCGTGCGCATAGCAAGAGCACACTCAGGAAGAACGTATGTAGCACCTTTAAGTCGCGCACATACCCGTGTGAGCACCAGCGGGGAGGGGAAGGGAAACACCACCAGCGCCACGCGGCCGCTCAGCCGCAGGTTGTCCGACAGGTCGTGCACAGCCACCGACTGCCACTGGTTCTTGTGGAAGATGTCTGGTCGGGGTGGTGAAGGGCAACATGCGGGGCTGGGCGGGAGGCTGGGACAAGCACTGGGCGTTACAGGCAAAACACGTGGCTGCTTGGGTTGGTCTAAACAGGAACAGGTCTGAAAGACCAGGTTCAGACGGGATGCAAATTAGGGTTACGCCAGTGCGTGTGGGCTCCATCAGGGTATGTGAGTTTTTGCATGGAGGCACACACGCGCAGGCGCACTCCTGTCCGTCCCAACATGTAAAGCCGTACCAATCCAGAAGTCGGTTTCCTTCCAGCTCTGCAGACCCTGTCGGAATTCGCTGAAGGGCGTGCCCCAGGCATGGCTAGCGAAGGCTGGCTGCTTGCGCTCCTTTCTTTCACCACCGCCTTCAGCCGTGCCACCGTCAGCCAGCCAGCCCAAGAGGCGGGCATCGCCAGCAGACGGCAAGCACGCCGCGTGTGCCTCCTCCGATAGGAACGAGTCGGCATAGCACATGCCGTAGCCCTGCGCGCATCAATCAATGCGCATTACGACCTTCATTCATCAGGGAACCAGCACCCCTACAAGGCAGCAACGTGTGCTGCGCCCAGCATGTACCGTCAGCAGCGTGGGAAGCCCTTGCAGCTATGCACCTTCGGCATATCCGTTAGTTGATGCCGCCGTCGCTTCTATCGCCGGCCCGCAACATGTCCAGCCCGCCGCTTCATCTCCCCATCGCACCTTGGTTGCTGGTAGCACGATGTTGGCACACACCCAACTGGTGGTATGACCACTGGCGAAACCGCGAGGATTCCAGGCCGCCTGGCCCGGGTACACACCAAGGGCTTCGGACTGTGGGGCAGGGCCACAACGGGGCAACAGGCAACGCCTTAGTACCGTAATGCCGTGGTATGGGCGCATACGTTGATGGTGGGTCGCTAGCACAGAGTGCCGCCGTGGACTCACGTTGCCTTTGTCGAGCTGGTGCATGCCGTTAAAGGTCACCAAGAAGTCCGGCGTTACGAAGCCACCCGTGCTGGAGGTCTCGCGGCTCTTCGCCTCCCACTCCTTGCTGGGGGCCCAGTTGGCAGCCGAAGGGCCGTACAACAAATACAGCTCACACGCCGACCGCCGCTGGGCGTAGCTCATGTCAGCCCACTGCAGCCGCCGCCCGGGGCCTGCACTGCTACTGCTGCTGCTACTGCTGCTGCATGCGGCGCGGGTGCGCATGATCGTGTGCCAGTCGGGCAGGCAGGCCCACTCGCGCACCCACACGCCCACCAGATCATCCGCCTCCGTCTGACTCATGTCCGAGGGGCACACCAGCTGCTGCGCCTCCACTACCATCTCCAGCAACACGACGGCAGCCGGAGGCGGCAGCGAGGCCGCCGCCGCCGCTGCACCTCCCTCAGCATGCGGCGGCGGAGTGGGCGGCGGCGGCGGGTAGCCCTCCAGTCGGAGCACGCGCTCCACACACAGCACTGCAGGCGCTGTCGCTTCAGCCACACGGGCCCCCGCGGCGCTTGCAGGCGCCGCGGCCCTGTCATCCCCAAGCCCCTGGCTGTCTCCTGCAGCCGCAGCCGTTGCAGCAGCTCTCTCCGCAGGCACCTGCGGCCTGCGGGTCTTCTTCATGTCTTCCAGGTAGCCGAGTGACCTGGTGAGCAGCGCGCGCAGGCCTGCGTGTGCGTGTGTTCGTGTGTACAGCAGCAGGGTCATGGACCGAGGGCAGCAAGCAGGAGCAACACATGGCGGGCACACACGTGTCACGTCGTCTTCAGCGACAGGGTTGGTGGGCGGGGCTGCCTTTGTGCGCCTACCCAGCAATCAAAGCAAGCGGCCACGTCTAGCTGCCTACCGTCTTGGTACAGGAGCCAAAGCGTCTGCGCGTCGCGGGCGGCGCTCGAAGTGAGGGCAGCAGGCGCCTGCGGCATCGGCGGCAGTGCCGGCCAAGCATGCTGTCCACCGGCATCTGCTGCCGCCGCGGCCACCTCCGGGGGCGCGTCTGACATCGAGAGCAGTGCCTCGACTGCCGGCTGCAGGTGCTCATGCGCCGCGTTGAACCGAGCAAGCACGGTGCCTTGCTCCTCAGCGTTACTGGTGTTCCAGCACGGGCAGAAAAGGGCAAGGGCGAGGGCTCGCCGGCTTGCTGCACCGGCTAACCGGCACGCGCGCAGCTGCGGTAACGAAGCGGCCTTGATGTGGCCAGCATACCACTTTGGGAAAGCCACTAGCCCCTACCTTTTAGCTACTTTCCAACACCCTGCCATTCTCCGTAACGCGTACGTCTAATTGTCCCTATGGAATGAGCATTCCGTTTCTTTGACACGCTTTCGCAGTACCCATTTCCCAACTCACATCGAAAGTGAAAACGCATGGCCTAGCACCACAGGTGTCAGGACCGTGGAAGGGCACGTTGCTGTTGGAGCCCGTCCTAGCGTTGAAGTCGCACCATCTGCAGGCGCGTCCACCGCTACTGCAACTGTAGTACCGCTGTCGGCCGCACCGGCAGCGGCGTGAATGCCGTCACTCTCCCCATTTCGACCCGAGTTTGATGTTGCCGTGTGTGGCGGTGGTGGTGCCGGCGATGGCGCGTACTGCGCCGCCTCCAGCAGCCGCCGGGCGCTCACAGGCCAGCACAGCACGGGCGGCAGCGGCTGCTGTGGCGTCTGCTGCTGCGTCTGCGCCTCCAGGGACAGCGGCCAGGCGGGGTGCGCCAGCAGTGCCACGTGTGTGCAGCGCGCCAGCACGTCAGCGCCGGGGGCCCGGCCGCCCACCTGACCCGCAAGCGCCGCCAGCGGGCCGCCAGCCACCCCGATCGACTGCTGCTGGGGCTGCCCTGCTGCTGCTGACGGCGTAGAGGTGGCGGGGATGCAGCCCTTGCAGAACAGGTCCAGCTGCGGGCGGCGGACAGTAGTGGGCAGCAGCCGCATTACTGGTGACAGCGAGATTGGGCGTGCATGTTGATGGCCTCGGCGTTCTGCCATGCATACTACACACACGTGCTGGGCTGTGGTTTGGCCGCGCACACGAGCGACACCGAGCCCAGCCACACATGTATGACGAGGCGCATGAGTACGTACTGCATGGCGACACCGCATGGATGAGGTGGATCCAGGTACATGTTTCGTGCATTTGCTCATATCATAGCATGTAAATGTGGTGGCACCCATTGCTGCACCGTAGCCTGTACTCGCCTGCCCGACCGCCCGAGCGCATGCCACGTAAAGCCAGCCCCTGCACCGCTTGCACGTACGTCCACCACGCGCGAAGCGCAATGTATTCACTGAAGCCATAACGCAAGCCGCTTCGTTCTATCTGCAACTAAGCTGTGTCTCAGCTCACCCAGAGGCAGGCGTCCACGTGATTATTGTAGATCACGTGATCGGCCGAGCCGCAGCTGCGCGCCAGCTCCACCACGCTCACGTGCGGCGTGTGCGGCACCAGCACACCGTACCGCTCCGGCAGCTCCCTCGCGTCACGTGACCCGTAGCTTAGATTGCCGTACCCCATGGCCGCGGCATAGTGCGTGTCGCTGTACGGCTTGAAATGGTCGTACTGCACCACCTGTACAAGTATGTGCGGCGTGGGATGGAGCAGGTGTGTTGGGGCCGGGAAGCCTGACTCACGTGTATACGCAGTCATGCACGCACGCGCGCAGGCACCTATTGCAGGGAGTACTCGCAATGGTGCGCGACGTGTTTATTCCCTCCTGTTGAACACGAGGCTGAGCGCCAGGGCAACTGAAAAGGCCACGGCGCATCCGCCCACAGGTAATGCGCCCATGCACCTGTGGAAACGCACCTGCGACAGGAACGCCTCGGCGTACGACATGCCGCCAGTCGCCTCCAGCGCCGGCGCCACGATGCGAGCCCACACCTGAGCCGCCGTCAGGTTGTGCGTGACGCCGCGAAGTCTGTTCAGGCTGCCCATACTGCTTGCGTAATCCCGGTGGCACGCGGCCTTTTGGGCGCCCTGCAACTCCACCAGGCCGTGGCGACTCACGAAGACGCGCAGGAACGCGGGCGTCACGAAGCGCGTGGGGAAATGGGTGGCGCACGCCGCGTTCTGTAGCTGCTCCCGCTCGCGGCTGAACTCGTCTGGCGCGTTCGCGTTCTCCCACTTCATGTTGGCCTCCCGCACCACCGCCACCTCCCTGTCAGCCGCCAGCGCAGCTGCCTCCAGCTCCTCCTGCAGCCGACCCTGATCATGCTGAGCCGCCGGCGCTGGTCCTGCGGCTGCGGCCGCCACTGCTGCTGGCTCTTGCCCCGCGGCGACAGTAGCAGCAGCGGCGGCCGCAGCATGCCGCAGGTGCACCCGCTCAATGGCGGCTCGCCGGGCGCGGGCGCGCAGCAGCAGCCGCATGTAGAGACCATAATCGCAGTCCCCGATGGCGGCCCTGAAAGCATGTTTTCGGTGACCCATCGAAACCAATAACTTTAATGTCCACCGCAGACGCACCTGTAAAGCATGACACAGTCCTTCCACTCCGCCAACCCCCTATTGCATGGTCTGCACCTATCGAGCCCTCTCCTCCAAACATACGTACGTAACGTACCCGCAAGAGACCGCAGCTGTCAGCTCCACCATCATCCGCCGCTCCGGCCAGCTCAGCTGAGACCACAGCCCGCCGGCGCCGCCTGTTTTGGTGCTACTGCCGACAGCGCCACCGTCCGCCGCTGCGGCCCCAGACCCTCCGGTGGTGGCGTCCTCCCTAATGTCCCTAGGCCCACCGCCGCTGCCAGCGGTAGAAGCAGCAGCTGAGGTGCTGAACGCTTCGGCATCCTCAAAGCCGGTCAGGCGCCGGTCCCTGTCCCGCTTCAGTGCCTGGTAGGTGTCCATGACGTCCTCCCAAGGCGGGTGGCAGTACCACACATCCCGCCACACCTGTACGGTAGACGTTGATGCACATGCACTTGTCATTTCCCCTTTTAATACATCGATGCACGCACAATACTACTAGAGCTCGCACCAAGCAGCGAGCGCGTGTCGTATAGGCAAGCATTTCATGACGTGTTGATCAAGTGGAACACGAACGCAAGGGCTCAGATTTGTAGCTAGCATGTCAGCCTAAGCACGCTTACTTGCACCGTATCATGCAGGGCCACGGCATGGCATGCCTCTGGCCCACGCACCTGCAACAGCTCCACCACCTCGGCTGCTGCCGCGGCTGTGAGCTTGGCTCCGAAATCGGTCACCCGCGCCGTGGCCGTGGTGGCAAGACCCTGCACGTGCATGGTCTGGTGCAGCTGCAGGCTGACGTATGGCTGGGCTAGCTGGTCTGGTGGCCCGGCGGCCAGCATGCGCAGCAGACCACCCCTACTGCTGGGTGGAAGACCCGTGTCGTGATGAGGGATCACAGCAGTAGTGGCGGAAGAGGCTGGTAACGCGGCGGGGTCTGCTGCAGCCGCGGCATTGGCAGTAGCAGCGGCAGTACTTAGAGAGGGCGTCAAGCTGCTGGTGCTGCTGATGAGATCAGGGTGAGCTTGCTGCTCTGGTGATGAGTGCTGCACCTGCGGAGGCGGCTGACCTTCCACGCCCCCTGCGTCATCAGCAGCGCCGTGCGCGCCTGCTGCGCTAATCGCCCCATGTCCTGCTGCCGGTGCTGCTGCAACTGCAGCAGCCTTACGGCCGCCACTGCTACTAGCGTTTGCTTCTGTCCCAGGCCTCGCTGCTTCACCGTCTGTGTAGTCATGGCAAACGACCGCAGCAGAGTCGACACACGCAGAAGGGCTGCTGGCTGCATGCGCAGTGCTGCTCGGGCCTGCTTGGTCAAATGCAGGTGCGACAGCCTCAAATCGCCTGCTGCTATCGTCACTGTCTGCCCGTTGCTGAGCTGCTGGAGATGCAGCAGGCGCCGTATGCGCTTGCGAGCTAGCCCCGCAGCCCATCGCCCCTCAGCGCCCGTGGGCCTGTGCGAATCAGGGGGGGGGGGGGGTGCGTGACAGCAAGGGACTGACACGATAACACCAGCCGACCTAGATAAATGCCTCAGCACCTACCTAAAATGCTAGATGCCTTGCAAGAGCCTGTCTCGAGGCTGGGCAGCAAACTTGTCCGTGGAATTGCAGCCCCGATACATGCAGTCCCTAACTACATGTGAAAGCCTTAATGCATTCACACTTTAGCTTGAACCTTCTTCCTGTAAAGCTCTTATCTAAGGCTCACGCAGTCCGTAAAACGTCCATACCGTGCTTGACGCGTTGTGCAGCAGTACGCTCAGTGCATTTTAAGCGTCATGTGTTCGGTGGGCAGTTATAAACGAGCTCTGGATGGGCAGACTGGATGGCCAACGACTTTGGGATCTCATTGAGCCGCGCCCGCGAACTCAGCCTTTCAACTCGGGGCAAAAAACCGGTCCAAACCTGTCTAGAGTAGGTGTAACTACCCCAAACATGCCATAGTTACCACTTGCAAGAAGCGAAATGAGAAGTGCGAAACACACCATGTTACGGCGGACATGCCGGGGACGGCAAATTGCGGGAATTATGGGGTGATCCAGAGGCCGTTATTATGCTGAAATGGGGTTGGGGGAACTTGCGCGGCCGAAGGCCGCGCAAATTGCGCAGAAGTTAGGCGCGTACCCAGCGAGTACGAGTACCCACCTTGCTGCCCCTGTCGCCCCACGCCCAGCTTGGGTCAATTATGCAGTGGATAGGAGCGGTGGCCCACGATACAGCAGCCACTGCAGCTCATAATTTAATTTAATATTTACGCAGTGCGTAGACAGGGGGCAGGGGAGCGAGGGCGAGGGCAAGGGGTCCAGCGGCGTGGTGTGGCGGCGACCAGCAGCCACCTTTACCACGCTGCAGGAGATGTATCTGTCCGGCCCAACACTGCTATCCTTGCCCGGTAGGGCCACACATGAGTGTCCGAGGCAGAGGAGGTGTAGCGCCCACGCCCAGCAAGTAGAAGCATGGCAGGCCGGGCTACCTGACCGCGTGTCTTGCCCACGGCTGCCCCCAGCAGTTGTGACCCCGGCGGAGCACGCCGTGCCCTCCTTACCAACGTCAAAAATCAAGCGTTTTGTGCCAGGGATTTCCAAAATTTTTCCCGGGGGCTACGCCCCCGGAACCCCCCATAGTTAATGGAAAACAACACAGCAGTATTAACATCAGTGTTTCGTGCCGCGAGCACTTGAAAACGATACCACATTGGCAATAATTCAATAGTGCGCTGCCGATCCATAGAGCGAAGCCTTGTCGGCGAAGAACGCAACTTGGCAAATTTGTGCAGCCGCGCATTCCACGGCTTTCAGCCCCAGATACCGCCTACTACCATTTCTATATTGACTCCTAAGTTTGCTGCAACCTTGCTTGGGGTCATTAGAGCGCTACAAAGGGATTTGACGGTCGTGCTGGCCGAACTTGTGCCGCGGACAGGCTCTAACACTGACAACAAGTAAAGAAGCGTCCGGTCGCATAAATGTAATTATGCTGGGCGTCCAAGACAGCCTAACAAAGTTGCGCACTAATTCCCGAATTAGCGCAAATTGCCATAGTCGCGAATTCACCCATGCCATGGCCCCTACCCCGGGGGGGGGGACTCCCTTGACATGTGCGGTCTCCTAGCGGTCACCCCCATTCTGTCACCAGGCACATACCCAGCGGGCGCGCGATAACAAAAACGTAACCTCTGTACGTGCAAGCAACTTTTGTGTCCTGGTATGTCGTATGCCCATTCCACGCCGCTGCTGCTTTGCCACCGCCGCTTGCGCCCTCCGGCCGCCGCCCCCACTTGCGCTTTCACTGACGTGCCGCATCCGAACTCAACGTCCCCCTTCCTTCACCTCACGTCATGATCGTCAACGCCACTTCTGAGACAGCCACCTCCACCGCCACCTCTCGGTGGTGCTTCGTAACCCCTGACGAAGGCCCCAGCAGCCCAAGCACCGTTCGCCACACGCGACTACCGTGCTTTGTTGCCGCCGGCACGGCCCCGCAGCCGCCCATCCCATGCCGCTGTGGGTTTAACTTCCGTCGCGCCCCCTGCTCCGGTGCGCGTGTTGCACCTCGGATTGTGCCTCCACGCCTGCCATCCTCTTCTTGCAGCATGCGCCGCGCCTGCCGCAGCAGTTGGGCCCGCCTTCCCCGTTGGCGCCGCCAGCCCCAGCCAAAGAGCTCGTTGCTCTCCTCCGTGACGCCCACGTACGGCTGCAGCCGCAGATCCTGACCAAGAGTGACCAGCTGCACGCCGCTAACCGCCACCATGGCCGGCGGGTCGAGCTCAAAGTTGAAGACCGCGCCGTACGGCACCTGAGGGGAGGGAATGCAGGCTTGTCAGTTAAAAGCTGTACATGTGCAGGATGGGGGCAATGCAACGAGGCCTTGCATGAGGCCCAGCGAGGCATAGAGCCATTCCAGGTGCATTGGCTTGTGAGCGTCGCTTGTGTCCATAACAAGCGCGCACCTGCTCCGCCGGCAGCAGCTGCACCGGCGCCAGGGTGCGCGGCAGCCGCCATGCCCCGTCCACAAACACCGGGTGGTCCGGCGTCACCAGCAGCAGGTGTTGACCACTGTCACTGCCGGTGCTAGTGCCAACGCCAGTGCCAGTGCCAGTGCCAGCGCCGGTGCCAGTGCCGCTGCAGGGCAGTGCGCACACCTCCATGCCGGCTGGCCCCACCTCGTCCACCGTCACCAGCACCACCCGGCTCACGCCGCCGTCTGCGGTGACCAGCCAGTCGCCCGGCCGCACATCCGCCACGCGGCGAAGCGCCGCATGGCACGAGGCGACGGCGGTAGCAGCGTCCTGCATTCCGGCTGCTCTTGCCGTTGCGCCTGGGTTCTCCTCTGTGCTGCCTAGCCAGGGGCCCGCTGGCCGCGGCACTGCGCCGTTGGATGGACTGGTGGCCGCTGTCGGCATCACAGGCACGAGTCCGTCCCCGCCGAAGCAGTACGTGGCAGCAGCTGATGCTTGTTCAGCATCCACCTCCTCCTTCACTTCATTCAGCAATTTCATGAACAGCTCCTTAACCTGTCCGTGCATGAGGGTCACACAGGTTTATCTTGTGCCAAGGGTGCACTGCAAACAGTGCAGAACAGGTCGCACGCTTCATTAAGGCACGCATTGCTGTGCTGCAAGCATTATTGCGGCCTACGCGCTCAGCCGGCCCGGTGGCTCAGGTGGAATCCGCACCCATCCACTCTTCATCGTGTCCATTGGTGCCCTCCATCCGCCAATCGCTGCTCACCTGCTTGTTCATGTCGTCGATGCCGATGCTGGCGCGGATCATGCCCAGGATCATGTCTTTGTCGGCCGGCACAGTGGCCTGGGCCGTGGACACATCCAGAGTCTCCACCTCAGCCACGATCTCTGGCGTGATGCGGGACTCGGCTGGGGAGAGGAGACAAGGAAGGCACGCAGCGTTCATGGTTTGTTGGGAGGGCAGGTCCGCTGTCAGGAGGGCATGATGCGCAGATGAAGCGGGGGCGTCAGGCATGAGACGAACTCACGTACAACGCAAGAACATGGCGTTTGACAATGAGCGGGCAACTGGCTAGACATGCACGCGCATTCCTACCGTGCTCCGACTCATTGACTCACCGAATTCCCATTCAATACCAGCAAGCATCTTCTTCTTAAAACCCTCCAAGGCCGCTGGGCTGCGACACAGCCTGCACCGGCAAAAAGCAGACGCGAAACTCCAGCGATGCCGACAAGCAAGTTGCTGCCCTAGCCCCCATCTGTCGGTACGGTACGGTACGTACTGGGGCGCAGGCGAGCCTACAAAGGCTGCCTACCCAAAGTACCGCTCTAGCCGCCCCCGATGTACCGCCGTACGTACTGGGGCGCGGACGAGCTAGCTACCGGGATTGACACCCAGCTCACTTGATGGGTACGTCCAGCTGCAGGGCCGTCATGATCTCAAACAGGCACCACACCTGCAGTGAAACGAGCAAGAACGCCGCATTATAAGATAATGTGCGTGCGCATAGAAAGAGCACATTCAGGAAAAACATATGTAGCACCTTTAAGTCGCGCACGTACCCGTGTGAGCACCAGCGGGGAGGGGAAGGGAAACACCACCAGCGCCACGCGGCCGCTCAGCCGCAGGTTGTCCGACAGGTCGTGCACAGCCACCGACTGCCACTGGTTCTTGTGGAAGATGTCTGGTCGGGGCAGTGAAGGGAAACATGTTGAACAGGGTTGACTGGCTGGGGCGCCACTTCGGAAGCGGGGAGGGGCAGCGAGCCTGACGCACGGGCAACCTCAAACAAAAACGCAAGAGGAGGCCCTGTCTACCTGGGCACCACAGCCCAGCCATCAATCTGCCCGGCTTTGATCTCATCAATCCATGCCATCAGTCTCCTTACCAATCCAGAAGTCGGTTCTGGGCCAGCTGAGCAGGCCATGTCGGAATTCGCTAAAGGGCGTGCCCCACGCGTGGCTAGCAAAGGCGGTCTGGTTTGGTCCCATCGGTGCAGCCATGTTGGCTGCAGGAGCAGCTGCAGTTGTTGCATCCAAGCTCAGGGCGCTGCTATCACCGCCTTCTGCAGTTCCGCTGTGGTGGCCACTGTATGCAGCAGCTTGTCTGCCAAAGCACTTGCTGCTCCCGGCCGGCACGCACGCCGCGTGTGCCTCCTCCGAGAGGAACAAGTCGGCATAGCACATGCAGTAGCCCTGCGTGTACACGCCAATGCGTATTGGGATGATCCGTGGTAAAACGATAAACCCCAGCGGTCCCTGCTGTGCTTCATGCGTGCGGCTCCCCCCTTGCCGCTACCGTACCCCTCGCATGATCACCCCCGATTCATCGCCCCACGCACACCTTGGTTGCTGGCAGCACGATGTTGGCACACACCCAGCTTGTAGTGTTGTCAGCTGACAGGCCACGGGGGTTCCAGGCCACCTGGCCTGGGTACACGTCCAACGGGGTGGCGGGCTGTGAGCAGGGCCACACCGGGGCACAGGTAACATCTTCGTGTCGTGATACAATGGTGTGGGCGCATTGATGCGTGCTCTATGACTTTCCAACCCGCTGTGCCATAGACTCACGTTGCTCTTTTCGAGGCGGTGCAACTTGTTGAACGTCCCCAAGAAACTCGAAGTCACAAACGCGCCGGTGCTGGAGGTCTCACGGCTCTTCGACTCCCACTCCTTGCTGGGGGCCCAGTTGGCAGCCGAAGGGCCGTACAGCAAATACAGCTCACACGCCGACCGCCGATGGGCGTAGCTCATGTCAGCCCACCGCAGCCGCCGCCCGGGGCCTGCACTGCTACTGCTACTGCTGCTGCTGCTGCTGCTGCTGCTGCATGCGGCGCGCGTGCGCATGATCGTGTGCCAGTCGGGCAAGCAGGCCCACTCGCGCACCCACACGCCCACCAGATCATCCGCCTCCGCCTGACTCAAGTCCAAGGGACACACCAGCTGCTGCGCCTCCACCACCATCTCCAGCAACACGACGGCAGCCAGAGGCGGCAGTGAGGCCGCCGCCGCCCCTGCCGCCGCCGCCGCCACTGCACCTGCCTCAGCATGCGGCGGCGGAGTGGGCGGCGGCGGCGGGTGGCCCTCCAGTCGGAGCACGCGCTCCACGACTAGCACTGCAGGTGCTGTTGCCGCTGCACCGCCGTCGGGCACCCCAGCCAGCTCCGTAAGCGCGTCTGTTGCCACTGCAGCTGCAGCGGATGGCTCAGCCGCAGGCGCTTTCTTCATACGTGCATCCGTCCGCCGTTTCTCCTCCAGCGCCAGCAGGTGGGCTCGAGCGTGAGCAAGCAGCGTAAATAGGCCTGTCCGGGCGGCGGCATCGGTGTTACGTATGCACGTGTGCTTTCGGGGCAGAAGTACCCAGATCCTGCCAACTGTCAAGTTCGTGGTCGTGCTATTATTTTGCAATCGTGTAACGCATAACCATTGCAACGGGCCCATCTAAAGCAGGACAGTCATGCCGCACTGTCCAGGGACATCATTCGTGCCCACTCACCGTCTTGATAGACGCGCCACAGCGCCTTTGCATGTGCGACGTCAGCTGGGCCATGCAAGGCCGCCTGTAGCGGCTCTGCCGGCTGCGGCTGGTGCTGAACATCACCCTGCCGCAAGACCATCACGGCCTCTGAAGGGTGGTCTGTGGAGGCGGCGGCTGCCGCGGCCACCACCAACTCCTCTGGAGGGTCCGGCAGTCCAAGCAGTGCCTCCAGCACCGGCAGCACGCGCTGGTCCGCCAAATCGCGGCTTTGGGCCGCCACCGCTTCCTGGTCCCTGTCCCCATCATCTCTGCATGCGCACGGTACAGCAGGCTTTGTCGTCACGTGCATGATTAGCAATGATTGCGTTCACATGCATGCACGCACGGCGTGCGTGCTGCTTCCATATGCGTGCCGCTTCCAGCATGCGTGTTGCTTCCATAGCAGCTTGCAAGCTGTTTGACATGGTCAGGTTGCGACATGTTCGACCTGTGGCATTCGACACAGCATACAGCCATACAGGCGCAAGCAGGTAACGAGAGCCGGTAAGTCAAATGCACGGTCATGCGCCGCAGGGCGGCCTTCCGCCCGCATACTGCACGCCTTGACATTTGCACAACAAGGCGAGCTGTCTGTCTGCAACTCACTACGACGCATAGAAGGCGCGGCTCAGCACCACAGGGGTCAGGCCCGCAGCAGCAGCAGGAGGTGCCGCAGCAGCAGGCGGTGCAGCTGTGCCAGCCGCTGCCAGCGAGCCAGCCAATAGCTCTGTGGCGGCATCCATAGAGCTGGCTGCCGAGTCAACAGCGGGCATGATGTCCACAGCCCCGTGCGCGCCGCTGCTAGCTCCCTTACCGCATGGCGGTGCCACCGTGCGTGGCGGTGGTGGTGCCGGCGACGGCACGTACTGCGCAGCAGCCTCCAGCAGCCGCCGGGCGCTCACAGGCCAGCACAGCACGGGCGGCAGCGGCTGCTGTGGCGTCTGCTGCTGCGTCTGCGCCTCCAGGGACAGCAGCCAGGCGGGGTGCGCCAGCAGTGCCACGTGTGTGCAGCGCGCCAGCACGTCAGCGCCCGGGGCCCGGCCGCCCACCTGATCCGCAAGCGCCGCCAGCGGGCCGCCAGCCACCCCGCTCAACTGCTGGGGCTGCCCTGCTGCTGGCGGCTTAGAGATGGCGGGGATGCAGCCCTTGCAGAACAGGTCCAGCTGCGGGCGGCGGGCAGTGGAGGTGGAGGTGGCATCAATTCTTAAGATCCTCAAATCAACAACGAGCTAAGGCCTGCACCCTGGCAACGCATCGCACATGCACACATCCATGCGGCATTCTATAATAAGCGACTGCTAAGCTCACCCAAAGGCAGGCTTTCACTTTTCCGTCGTGGACCACAGCACTCGCCGAGCCGCAGCTGCGCGCCAGCTCCACCACGCTCACGTGCGGCGTGTGCGGCACCAGCACACCGTACCGCTCCGGCAGCTCCCTCGCGTCACGTGACCCGTAGCTTAGATTGCCGTACCCCATGGCCGCGGCATAGTGGGTGTCGCTGTGCGGCTTGAAATGGTCGTACTGCACCACCTGCACCAGTATGTGCGGCGTGGGATGGAGCAGGTGTGTTGGGGCCGGGATGCCTGACTCACCTGTATACGCACTCATGCACGCACGCGCGCAGGCACCTATTGCAGGAAGTACCCGCAATGGTGCGCGACGTGTTCATTCCCTCCTGTTGAACACGAGGCTGAGCGCCAGGGCAACTGAAAAGGCCACGGCGCATCCGCCCACAGGTAATGCGCCCTTGCGCCTGTGGAAACGCACCTGCGACAGGAACGCCTCGGCGTACGACATGCCGCCAGTCGCCTCCAGCGCCGGCGCCACGATGCGAGCCCACACCTGGGCCGCCGTCAGGTTGTGCATGGCGCCGGTTGGTCTGTCAAGCCTGCCCATGCTGCTTGCATAACCTCCAACGGACTCGTCAGTGACACCACCTTCGCCCGCCGCTGCTGCCGGCTGTTGCGGTGCGCTGGCCCTGCTACTGCTGGCGGCTGCTGCATCCCGGACCTCCCGCAACTGGTGAATCGTATTGAAGTGGTGCAGAAAGGCAGGGGTAATGAAGCGTGTGGGGAAGTGCTTGCCAGCCGCCGCGTTTTGCAGCTTCTCGGTTTTATGGTTTGTGTCTTTGGGCTTGTCGGCCTTTTCCCACTTCATGTTGGCCTCCCGCACCACCGCCACCTCCCTGTCAGCCGCCAGCGCAGCTGCCTCCACCTCCTCCTGCAGCCGACCCTGATCGTGCTGAGCCGCCGGCGCGGGCCCTGCGGCTGCGGCCGCCACTGCTGCTGGCTCTTGCCCCGCGGCGGCAGTAGCAGCAGCGGCGGCCGCAGCATGCTGCAGCCGCAGCCGCTCAATGGCGGCTCGCCGGGCGCGGGCGCGCAGCAGCAGCCGCATGTAGAGGCCATCGCGGTCCGCAGTGATGGCCCTGCAAACATGGTGGATGTGAGAATGGTATTGAGCACAGGAGCACTGGGCGGCCCATGAGCACACGAACCTTGGCCACCGTACCACTCGCTCCGCCGGCTGATCTCGACCCGCCGCCGATCGGCGATGAGTAGTCCTTATTACCGATTTACTAATGTAGCCAACACTAAGCCGTGTGCACGTACCCGTAAGGCACTCCGGCTGTCAGTTCCACAATCATCCGCCGCTCCGGCCAGCTGAGCTGAGCCCACAGGCCGCCTTTGCCGCCGCCACCGCCGCGGCTGCCGCCGTCACCACCATCGCGGTCTTCACGTTCACTGCCCGCACCGTTAACATCTGTCATCCCGCCCTGAGCGCCACCGCCCACCAGCCCACCAGAGTTGTGCTCGTCTTCTCCGAAACCGGGCAGGCGCCGGTCCCTGTCTTGCGAAAGGGCGTTGTAGGTGTCCATCACTTCCGCCCACGGTGGGCTGCTAAACCACACGTCCCTCCACACCTGCACATGGGCAGATTGCAGTAAGCGATGCGTAGGTGTTGCATGCACTAGCCATTAGGGACCATGATAAAAGTCATAAGAGAAGAAGTAGTTACGGTACTCTTGAAGTCCACCCAACTGCCACATAGGCCCCGCAGTCAGCTGCATGCTGCATTTAGTCCTCACACACATGCACACGCACCCGGAGCAACTCCACCACCTCGGCTGCGGCCGCAGCTGGGAGTTTGGCTCCGAATGCTTCAGGCACCCGCGCCGTGGCCGTGGTGGCCAGACCCTGCACGTGCATGGTCTGGTGCAGCCGCAGGCTGCCGTATGGCTGGGCTAGCTGGTCTGGTGTCCCGGCGGCCAGCACGCGCAGCAGACCGCCGCTGAGAACGGCAACCGGCACCAGGCCGGGAGCGGCAGGCTGCTGTGGCGCCGGCTGCTGTCCAAGGGTGCCATTCGCTGCACCGGAGTCGATGGCACTGCTGAGGTCTTTTGCCGCCGCCGCAGCGCTTGTTGCCGCCGTACCAGCCGCCGCGCCGCCACGTTGGCTGCTGCTGACGTTGAGCACTGCGGCAATGGCCGCGGCATCTGCAGCACCCGCGTCCTGCGCCGAGTTGTCGCCAGCAGCTGCCCTGCTACTCCCGCCAGCAGCTTGTGTCGCGTCAGGGAGAGGCGCCGACGGCCGAGAGGCAGCGGCATCAGCGACCGCCAAATCGGCGGGGCCAGCAGCAGGCGTGGAGCTGCTGGCTTCCGGTTCCGCTGGCCCACTCGTGCCCCTGGAGGCAGCAGCGGCCAGATGATGCGTGCTGGCGCCCTCGCTGCCTTGAGCCTGCCTTGACTCTAGCAGTGTGACAGACGCAGGCCGCGCGTGGGAGCTTGCCCCGCAACCCATCCCTCAGTAGCAGCGACTGCGCTGCTGGGAGGACCGCGGGAGGTCGCAATCTTGTGTCCGCGTATGCCTATGTGGGCATTAAGGACTAATGGTGATACAGAGTACACGTTTTAACTTTTGAAGGTGCTCAAATAAACACGAAGTCCGAGGGACATGCACACGCATTATGAGGTCAAACACCAGTACTGACAACCAGTACTGACAGCGCGTTCTACCTTTTAAGAGATGCTCAAACACGAAGTCCGCGGGACGGGCAGCGTACCTGGACATGTACTTGATGTATGGGGTCTGGGGTGTTTGGCGCGCTATCACCTATGTATACACTACAATTTAGAGCGTTCTGCAATTTCGTGGCAGCAGCTTAAATGCCAGTACTTTTTGTCGACCCACCGCACGCAGGTCCATTGGAAAACTCATGAAATGATCACTTCAATTCCGGTGGCAAATTTACAAGAAGATACGTGTATCGCCGGCAAGCGTCGTCGAAGCAACGGCACTGGTTCCCTCCTGCAAGCAGCTCTTTGTTTACAGGCATGTTTGCCAGTTAGTTAGTATGTGTGAGCAGGCTTGACGCGTCGTGGCTTCATAACCGGCACCGGTCACGCCGGCTCATGCCGGTACCCGCGAGCTCACGGTGCTCGTCTCGTCGTGTCCCCGTACCAACGGCCGCTCCTCATGTGCCCATTCAAAATGGTCGCTCACTCCATTCTCTTATATCAGGGCATTTTCCCACCGATGTACGGATGCCATAACCCTGCCTGCGCTCAACGCGCGTCCGGCACCACTGCCATTCGCCAACCATCGGACATCTCACCAAGGCTCACCATCACCTTGCCTGGCACACCCGCACGGCCGCACGTGCCCGAGTGCCCGGGACTTTTCAGCCGCCGTGCCCGCAAGTCCAGATTATGTCACCTCCGGCTCTTCCCCCGGGCCTTGGTCCAATCCGCGCCTCCGCGGCGTGTCCTGAACACGCCCCCACTATTACCCACCTGCGCCCACCGGTTGACATAATCACACGCCCCGCGCATCTATCTGCAACCTGAATCTGCACCTGCGCCTCCTGCCCGGCATTCCACCGACCTACTGTAACGCCGCAGCCCTTGCTTCGACTAGCGTACACGCACGTACATCCTGTCGCAACTGCTTATAAGAATGCCCACCATTGCGCCTGGACAGTCCGTGCCGGCACAGATCGTTGCTGGCCATTTGGGCCTCCGCTACTGAGCTGATGCATGCCTCCCAACCTCAAGCACACAAGCACTCCCTCCTGACGCGGAGGTACTCACCGCCACCGCACTTCGCCACCTGTGCAACTGCATCGTCGCCCATCACGTGCATTTCTGACACGGCCGCGTGCCGCATGCATTGAAGTAGCCGCACACCCCCTCGCGCCCACGCCCGATCAGCGCTGCAAGCCGTTCACCCTCCCCTCCACAAGTCAACCAACCCCAGCAACCGAACCATGCACCTAAGCACTTTCCAACAAGCAGGACACTATTTTCTTCACACCCCGAGTGAAGCAATCCGGATGGGGGGGCGAAGCCCCCCAGGATTGCCCAAGTCAAAATTTCAAACGCCCAAACTTTTATGCCCCCACAGCAACAACCCCCTTCTCATCTATCATTGGAAGGTGAGGCAGCCCTCCAGCCCCTTCTTTGCAAACACTGGCAACACGAACGCCGCCGTGTGGACCTCGTGGCTGTAGTACTTGAGCTCGGGCACGCCCAGCTGCGGCAGCGGCCCCGGCTCCGCCTGGCGCGGGATGCGCGGGTCCAGGGGAGCACTGCCACCCTCACCCTGCTCCGTCCGCGCCTTGGCGCACACCAGCATGCCGATCTGCGTGTGTGTATGTATGTATGCATGTGTGTGTGTGTGTGTGTGTGTGTTAAAGAGCACAAGGAATGTGTGTGTGTGTGTGTGTGTGTGTGTGTGTGTGTGTGTGTGTGTGTGTGTGTGCGTGTGCGCGAGTGTGAATTTGAATGTGTGTGAGTGAGGTACTGGTGTATGGATGTGTGTGTTTGCGTGAAGGGAAAAGGATTCAGTGTTAGGATGGCAGTTAGTTCCCGAAGCGGTGATACGTCGCCGCAGCACCAGGACAATGGTCAGGCAACTTCAGGTGATGGACCCGGGCCTGCGGGTGCCATCCATGCACCCGCACCCATCCCACCGCACCCGCACACCCGCACCCGCGCCCGCATCCGCGCCCGCACCCGCACCCGCACCGCACCCGCATCCGCGCCCGCACCCGCACCCGCGCCCGCGCCCGCACCCGCACCCGCACCCATCCCACCGCACCCGCACCCGCACCCGCACCCGCACCCGCACCCATCCCACCGCACCCGCACCCGCACCCATCCCACCGCACCCGCACCCATCCAACCGCACCCGCATCCGCACCCGCACCCGCACCCATCCAACCGCACCCGCACCCGCACCCCCACCCGCACCCGCACCCGCACCCGCACCCGCACCCGCACCGCACCCGCACCGCACCCGCATCCGCGCCCGCACCCGCACCCGCGCCCGCGCCCGCACCCGCACCCGCACCCATCCCACCGCACCCGCACCCGCACCCGCACCCGCACCCGCACCCGCACCCATCCCACCGCACCCGCACCCGCACCCATCCCACCGCACCCGCACCCATCCAACCGCACCCGCATCCGCACCCGCACCCGCACCCGCACCGCACCCGCACCCGCACCGCACCCGCACCCGCACCCGCACCCGCACCCGCATCCGCACCCATCCCACCGCATCCGCACCCATCCCACCGCACCCGCACCCGCACCCGCACCCGCACCCATCCCACCGCACCCGCATCCGCACCCATCCCATCGCATCCGCACCCATCCCACCGCACCCGCACCCGCACCCGCACCCGCACCCGCCGCACCTGTCCGGAGGGGTAGGTTGGGATGGTGGTGGTGGCGTAGCTGACCGAGCCGCCCGCGAACACCTCCTTGCACATGCCCGCCAGCGCCTTGATGATGTCCAGGTGCAGCCAGAGCGACTCGGCCTGGAGGGGGAGGTAGGGCGGGTGGCGGCGGCGGTGGCGGTGTTATGGGCAGCGCGTTGTCAGCGTTCCAAGTCAGAAACCGGGACGGGGGCCCAGCGTTCCCAGTCGGAAACTGGGACGGGGCCCATCATCATAAGGGCGGAGCATTCGCGTTGCGTTGTTGGGCTGACAGGAATGGATGAGGAAGCTGCCTGTCCTGCCAAGCAGTCCCCTTTGCGTACGCATGCGTGTGCGTATGTATGTTTGCCCCGTCCCACAAGTCATGTTTGCCCTCCCTACCTGTGTGCACACGATGCCGCCGGGGCGCACTGCCCGGTGCAGGGCCTCGAAGAACGGCTGCGGGGCGGGTGGTGGAGGTGGCGGTGGCGGTGGGGCACACAGGAGCGATACACAGTCGATGGGAGGACATTGCCGGCGCCAGCCAGCAAGTCAATGGATGCCGCATGATGCAGCGCGGCCAGCGGATGGGGGCAAGCGTGCAGCTTGGCACGGAGCCATCCCAGCTTTGCCCAATGCCCAACCCAATTCTTGATAACTCCACTTCAACCCACACTCAACCCCCACCCTCAGGCCAAGTCTCAAGCAACACAAAAACAGCCCCGCACCAGCTCCCTAGTCCCATCCTAATCTCCCTACCACATTCCCTTCGCCAGCCCTCCCTCTCCTCCTCCCGCACCCCCTCCCACCCTCCCCTCCTTCTCAAACAGCACCTCCGCCGGCCCCACCCCTGCAGCCCCTCACCTTCTCAAACAGCACCTCCGCCGGCCCCACCCCTGCAGCCCCTCACCTTCTCAAACAGCACCTCCGCCGGCCCCACCCCTGCAGCCCCTCACCTTCTCAAACAGCACCTCCGCCGGCCCCACCCCTGCAGCCCCTCACCTTCTCAAAACGCACCTCGGCCGGCCCCACCCCTGCAGCCCCTCACCTTTTCAAACAGCACCTCCGCCGGCCCCACCCCTGCAGCCCCTCACCTTCTCAAACAGCACCTCCGCCGGCCTCACCCCTGCAGCCCCTCACCTTCTCAAACAGCACCTCCGCCGGCCCCACCCCTGCAGCCCCTCACCTTCTCAAACAGCACCTCCGCCGGCTCCCACCCCTGCAGCCCCTCACCTTCTCAAACAGCACCTCCGCCGGCCCCACCCCTGCAGCCCCTCACCTTCTCAAACAGCACCTCCGCCGGCCCCACCGGGTCGCTGCTGTCCACCACGATGAGGTCGTAGCTGTGCTCCGGCGAGTCCTCCACGTACTTGATGCCGTCGCAAATGTGCAGCGTCACGCGCGGGTCGCTGAAGCCCACGGCCATCTGGTGCGTTGCGTGGTTGGGTGTGGGAGGCGTGCGGTCGGGAGGGGGCGGAAGTGTCGGTGAGCAGTGAATTGGTTGGGGGCTGGGGGGCTTGACCTGGCGTGGTGTAGCGTGCGCTGGAGCTGAGGCAGGCGGGCCGAGCGCCCGCATGACGCCAGTAAGTGCGTGTGCTGGTGCGTGTGCGCTGCAGCCGTGCAGCCATGCATTCCCTCGCTGTGAGCACCCTAAACCCGAGCCCCACGTCCCGTGCCCGTGCCCGTGCCCATGCACATGCCCCTTCGCTCCCCTCCCCTCCCCTCCCCTCCCCCCGGCCAGCCCTCACCTCAGGGAAGTACTGCTTGGACACGTCCGGCACCATCCTGCACCCGACACGGCACAGCACGTCACAAATGCCAGCACACGGACACTAGGTTGGGACAGCGGCTGCGACAGGTGACCACCTGCTCCCTCCCCAGCCCCCAGCCCCCAGTCCCCGACCCCGCGGCTCTATAGCTGACAGCGCACACACTCCCACTCCTGCAAGCCGCTGTCAATATTCCTCCGCAGATGCGGCCACAGCCCCAACCTGCTGTGCCCCAAACACTGGCTACGCTGGCATACGTACAAGCGGACAGCTGCCAAGCCGGCAACCCGTACACATTGCACAGCCAACAGCACATAGCAAACGCCAAATGTCACCCCGCAAACTGCGAACGCACTTGTCGATCTCGGCCATGTGGATTTCCTCCACGTCCGGGTACCGCGCCAGCTCACGCAGCACGCCGCCGTCGCCGCCGCCCACCACCAGCACCTTCTTGGCGGGGCGCTGCAAGGTGATGTGGATGGGAGCAGCGGGGTCGAGGGTGGGCATGCGGGCGGGGTCGGAGAGCGGAGTAGCGACCCGCCCTTCAAGAACTGGGATGCGGCGGCAGTGTGTAGGTGCCGCCGCCACGCTTGCATGCACTGCGACTCCACGGATCCCACAAGCCCTGCAGCCACAGCGGTTCACGGCCGTGCACCCAACCGGCCACCCACCTCCAGGGCGCACATGGGGATGTGCGCAATCATCTCCTGGTAGGAGAACTCGTCCCGGTCAGTGGCCTGGATCACACCTGCGGCCCGGGCGGCAGCGGCCACAGCCCAGCGTTGGACGTGGGGAGTGTACGGCATTGGCATATGGCCCAGCGCCGAGCTGGCTGAGCTAGGTGCACTGATGCGGATGCTGCTTAAAGCGCAGGGTACACGAGGTTGGCTCTGGTCTCTGGGTTCTGCTCCCCGCCCGAGAACCCGCCCGGCACGGAGGAACCGCGGCGCCGGGGCAACAGAGCGCGGCTGCGTGCGACGCGCTGCTGCTACAGCCGCTGCTACAGCCACACGTGCGCTCGCAGCCCAAGGCTGCCTGTGCAAGCCTTCTCTGTGCCCTGATCCATGCTGTTGAACCCGTATGGTGTCACCCCCCCACACACACGCACACACATGGTGCTAGCCACGGCAGCCATGGCTTGCAGCTGCCGCTGCTGGCGCCGCACCCAGGCGCCCGTGCTCACGAAAGGCCGACAGGCCACCGCTTCTGGAAACCGGATCATGGCGGTACATGGCAGCGGCCAGCTGCTCATCGCGTGCCCCAGCAGCCGTGCTGCTGCAGAGGCAAGCTCTGCCGCAAACCCATTGCGCACACGACATCAACTCCCTGCTCGACTGCTGCCGCGCCTTACCCCGCATTTAGCCCGCCTGCCACGCCTGCCAGCTACAGCTGCCGATCCCGAAGCTGAAGGGGCGTGGGCCCCCTCCCTCCGCACTTCCCCCCAGCCATGCGGGCGGCCTTACCGTCCAGTAGCAGTACCGTGCCCATGGACTCCGACTCGAACACGCACACGTCCTGTGGCATGGTGCCAAAGCAAGCCGGGAGGCATTGTCAGGAGGCAGGGCACCGCAGGAGGCAGGGCACCCGGCTGAGGGAGAGGAAAGGGCCAGGCTTGGGGCAGGGCTAGGGGACCAGCGGGGTTTGCAGCCAGGGCTGCAACCCCACGCCTCTGTACGCCCGCAGTGCGGACGGGGGACCCACGGCCAGCTGTTGGGCAGCGACGCGCCAACGCACCTGGAAGTCGGACTTGCCCCGGTACAGAATCTCCTTAACTTTCAGGGAGAGGCCCTGCCCAGGCCACATTGGCGACAGCTCTGTGTACCAGCCATCGTTGATCGCCTGTGGGATCAGTCAGCGGGCGCGAGTTCTGCGCTATGGTGGTAGGCGACCAGGGCTTTCCATGGAATTCCTTCCATGCCTGGTCGGTTCAGGTTACCGTGCAACGAGAACCGGAGTGCATACACCCTAGGTAAGTTGTAGCTATATCCGGTCCACAATAATAGCGAGCGACTTGTGCGCTGTCTAACGCCAAACGGGCACCGAGCCGCCTCGAGCCGCCCTCCACAGTGCGCCAGAGAGCAACGAAGATCCTTTCTGTACTACTCAAGGGGCGCTGACCTGATCTGCGGAGCCAGGGGAGGGCTTGGACGCCATGGCTGGACGAAGTGTGCGTGAGGTGGAAAGGGCTCGAGCTTTGTTTGAAGCGTGCCGAAGAAAGCTAAAGCGTTGTATCATACGTTGTTCATGCACAGGTAATGAAAGTGTGCAGGTTTGCCGAAGTGCTTCAAAGACCCATGGAGCGGTTCGCCCCATGGTGGAGCAGGTCGGCGACTTGAGCATTTTATAAGAGGTGCCTATCATTAATGAGCATGAAACATGTATTTTGATGCAACACTGACCTCAATGTGAAGGGGTAAAACCATTCTTCGGCTGCCTTTAACTTTTTACACGCGACAGTTTATGTCTCTCATAAGTCGTTTAAAAATCATGGCGAGCACTAGTAGCGGAGCAGCGGCGCTGCCAAGCTCGGACAGCCCGGCGCTGAAGTTCAAGGTGCGTGGCCCTCAATACTGATAAGCGTCATGATACAACGCTGTGGGGAATTGCTGTCAGAATGAGACTTGAGAATGTCGGGCCGAGTTCTGGCTCGGCGGCGCTTCGCGTGTGTGCCTGACGGACTCCCTCTCGAGGGGCCGCACATTAGCGCTGGCACCGACAGTCTTCCCCTTGGGACTCAGCGGCTTCATATCATGCACGGCTTGCCTGGGAGCCTACATGTTTGTGAAGGCCTGGTCCGCATGCCGGCTGGCCTGCCAGTTAGTCTGAGCTGCGTGGGCAAAGGGGGAAAGGGGATCGAGGGGCGGGCGTTGCCTGCGGAACAATGCGCGGGCTCAGCGGCTCACCGCAGCAGCAGCATGGCACGACCTGCATCCCCACACGCCACGGGTGGGGCGCAGGGCCGCGCCAGGCGTGCGCGGGGCGCCGCCTCGCCGCCGGCAGCATACACACACACACACACCTGGCCAGCACTGTCGCAAAGCAGTGCAAAGCAGCCCGCCGGGTGGACTCACAGATGCGCCAAGTCCTACAGGCCGGATTTATGCGTGAGCGTGCAGCCTGACACACGCACATGCACCACGACCGCCACCACCACCGCAATCCTCATCAGTCCGCCTCCAGCTCCGTCCGTTCACCAGCGCGGCGCAGCTCATAAATACAGCACATTCGTGCTCTGACCCCGCACACGTCACGCGCGCTCATTGCGCTTGGTATGAAACACGCACACACATTTACACATACACACATATGTCCATAACTCTGCAGCGCATACCACACACATACACGCACACACACACACACACACACACACACACACACACACACACACACACACACACACGCACACGCACACGCACACACATCATCGCACACACTGTCTTTGCGCAATGTTTTCCTTGTGCTCTTTAACGCACACACACACACACACACACACACACACACACACACACACACACATACACACACGCACACGCACAACACATGCAGCACGAACAGTGGTGCCCTCACTTGTGCTCTTCTGCCACGTGTCATGGGTGCTTTGTTAGGCAACTAAAGCGCGCAAGCACGAAGGGGTCAAACCCGGATCAGGACCCGAATCTGGCTTGGATCCACCACCCAGGCGTTGCTGCAATTTACCTCACGTGTCGTGTCGTGTCGTGTGTGTACGCGCTTCCTGTCCTGGCCCTGCCTGCAGGTGGTGGCGACCCAGGGCCGTGCCCGCTCCAGCCGCATGGCACTGCCGCACTACACCGCCCACACGCCCATGTTCATGCCAGTGGGGACACAGGGTGCGTGTACGGGTGCGGGCGCGTGTTTATGCGCGCGTGCGTGTGCTTGTGTGCCCCTCCGTGTGCTGGGCAGCACGACAGAACGCGTCATCTAACCTCTTTGGTGACTGGCAGCAGGACTTCTAAAAATCTCCAACCCCTATCCCCTGTCCCCTATCCCTCATTTCCCCAAGCCCTATTCCAACCCACTCATCCCAATCCCCTCATGCTGACATCCCCTATCCCCGCCGCAGGCTCCGTCAAGGGCCTGACCACGGCCCAGCTGGTTGAGCTGGACTGCCACGTCATCCTGGGCAACACCTACCACCTGGAGAACCGGCCCGGCAGCGAGCTGGTGGCGGAGATGGGCGGGCTGCACGGCTTCATCAACTGGCAGCGGTGGGCGGGGCGGGCGGGGTTGGGGAGGCAGGGTGGGGCGGGAGCTGGGAGGCGGGATGCGGTGAGGGAGGTGGGGGAGGTGGGGCGGGAGGGCAGGGGGTGGGGTTGGTGGGAGATGGGGTAGTGGCTGGAGGTAGGTGGGCGGGCGGTGGAGAGGCGGGCTGTGCCTGAGCCTTCAAAATACGCCCCCGCGTCCGCGCTCAGCCCCCCCCCCCCCCCCGTCCATGCCCCCACGCCCCCACGCCCCACATGCCTGCATCCACCTGCAGCGGCATGCTGACAGACAGCGGCGGCTTCCAGATGGTGTCGCTGCTGCACCTGGCTGAGATCACGGAGCAGGGAGTCACGTTCCAGAGCCCCATCGACGGCTCCGCCATGCTGCTCACGCCCGAGCAGTCCATCGCCATCCAGAACCGGCTGGGCGCCGACATCATCATGGCACTTGACGACGTGGTGCCCACAACTACAAAGTAAGAGGGGTTGTGTGTCAGTGGAGTTGTGCAGAAGCGTATGGTGAAAGAGTGTGGATGAATGTGGGGGAGTACGTGTGTGTATATCTTGAAGTGGGGGTGAAGGTGTGGGCGTGTACGCGATTGTGTGCGGGGCATGACGTAGGTAGTGGGGAGTCGCATGGATAGGATGGTCGGACAATGCCACCTAGCGCGGGAGGGCAGGTGGCGGCGGCGGCAGAAGCTCGGCAGCCTGTTCTCATGCTGCCGTTCACCACCACAAACCCCGGTGTACTAGCCGCGCCCTGCAACCCACGTCCTGCGCCAACCGCTGCCTTGCCGCACGCCGCAGCGACCCGGCCCGCTTCGAGGAGGCGACGCACCGCACCACCCGCTGGATCGATCGCTGCATCTCGGCCCACTCGCGGCCCACGGAGCAGAATCTCTTCGCCATCGTGCAGGGCGGACTGGACACGCGGCTGCGGCAGATCAGCATACAGGTGGGGTCACACGCCCGAGCCCAACGAACAAGCTCCATCATGGGTGCAGGTGTGGGGGTAGGGGAGGCGGAAGGCACCGGAGGCGTGGCCGGCGAATGGGCAAGGGTTTGATGGGGTTGGCTGGGACGTTTGGGCTGCAGCGTGGGATGCGCCGCTGCCCCCTGCAAATGCGGCTCGGGCGCGGAGTGGCCAGGCCTGTATTGCAGCTTCGGGATCCTAGCCTCATGCCACGCCTTGCTCAATCTCCTCTGCCTCCTCCTCCCTCCCTTCATCATCCTCCTCATCCTCCCCCTGCCCTGCCCAAACATCTCTCTCCCAGCAACTTGTGGAGCGGGACCTGCCCGGCTACGCCGTTGGCGGCCTGGCGGGCGGCGAGTCGAAAGACGACTTCTGGCGCGTGGTGGCCCAGTGCACGCACCCGCACACGGGGCTGCCGCCCGGCAAGCCGCGATACGTCATGGGCATAGGCTACCCCCTGGACATCGTGGTGCGTGTGTGTGTGTGTGTGTGTGTGTGTAAAATTAAAACGACAGCCCGACCAGACGACGCCGGAGTTACTTACGGATGTGTGTGTGTGTGTGTGTGTGTGTGTGGCCTTGGGATGGGATGCGGGTGCTGAACTCGTGTGGCGTGTGGGGGCGGGTGTGGGGGCGGGTGAGGGTGTGGAGCTGCGGGTGTGGGTGTGAGTGGGCGCGGTCGTGGTTCCACGTCTCAGACGGTAAGTTGGCTTGTTCAGGCGTTGAACTTGCCCTGATTTGCTTCGTGCCGCTGTGCTGTTCGTGAGGAACAGTTGCTCATGTGTGTGCGTGCAGGTGTGCTCGGCGCTGGGAGCTGACATGTTCGACTCGGTCTACCCCACCCGTACAGCGCGCTTCGGCGTGGCACTGGTACCCGAGGTGCGTACACACACTTACGCTACTGCATATGTTTTGAAAGTACTAGGGGGATGAGGAACGGCACTGTACTCCTGAAGCCCTTCGCAAAAACTGTCCACCGCTGGGGGGCTCTCCAAACTCCGCCCAACTCCAACCCAACCCAACCTCCACCCATCAGGGTGTGCTGAAGCTCAAGAACGCCGCACACGCTCACGACTTCCGACCACTGGACTCCAGCTGCGGCTGCATGGTGTGCAAGAAGTGAGTGCGGGTCGGCGCCTCAATGTGCGCCCTACACACAACGCCATCCCGCGCCCTCTATTCGTTGACTCGCCTACTATTCGTCGCCTACCTTAGCTACGTTTAACCTGCCCCTGTCTCTTGGGCTGTGTACACGATCAAGGAGACCATCGCATCCTCCCCGTAACGTACACACATATACACACATACACACACTCTCTCTCTAACACATACATACACACACGCTTATTAACACACGCGCAGCTACACGCGCGCCTACCTGCACAACGTGGTCACGCGCGGCATCTCCTCCGCCGCCATCCTGGTCACCTACCACAACATAGCCTACACGCAGGCGCTCACACGCCGCATGCGGGCCGCAATCGAGGTAGGCGCGGCGGCGCCGGCGCGGTGGGGCTGGGACAGGGACGGAGGCGCTTGGGTTGCCAGGGCAGCTGCACAGGGCCGCTCATGAGCATGCACTGCAGGGGCCGCACTCAAGCAGTCCGCTTGCCTATCAAGCCTGCAGCATCTCGCCGCGAACCCACGCCCGGGTTTTATACACTCGCGTGCCGCCGCCTCACACCCACACTCCTCGCACAGGAGCAACGCTTCCCCGAGTGGGTGCGTGAGTACCTGCGGACCATGTTCCCTGCCGGCGACGTGCCGGGCTGGGTGCGGGACGCGATGGCAGAGGCTGGCATTGACCTGGCGGGAGTGGCCACGGACCAGCCGGCACCGGGGGCGGCGGCGGCGGAGCAAAAGGTGGGGGCGAAGAGCGCGCGGGCGGAGAAGCGGGCGGCGGGGAGAGCGCGCGGGCCTGTGGCCGCGATGGAGGCGGAATGAGGTGATGTTGGCTTGGCTGGCTGGCTGGCGGCTGTGTCCGGTCTGCGGCGATGGTGAGAGCAAAGCTGGGAAGCGGGTGAAGCGGTAGACGGTGCGTGCGGATGCTTCGATACCGTATTGCATTGTTGGAGTGGGTCAATACCACAGCACTTCATGAGCTGTTATTGAGCTGGAGATGCCTTTTCGAGAAAGATTGTCTTGAGGGGTCTCGAGGTGCAGCGGGGCTGAGTACCAGCTGCTGAATTTGGCTAGCCCGGGGGCTCGTGGCTCTGCCCAAATAGGGTGAATGCCGGAGGGGGCTCGAAGTTCGACAGACAAGCTCACAAGCTTTGAGGCACAGTCGCGGGGGGCAGTAGGTAGTGGTGGAGCCGTGAAGCTGCATGCCTGGGGAGCAGCCCCGCTTCTGACGGCGACATGGACTGATCTATCACGGCTGGATAAGAAGGGACCCGGCTGTTACGGTAGACGAGCGCACGTGCGGCGCTTCAAGCACGTGCAAGTGTGTTTGTTCACACGCCACAACGTTGCCAGCACCCACGAGCGTGCCGCCCCGTCCAAACTCAGGACCTCCTAGGCCAGCACACCCACCCTTGCCTCCCCTGGGCCGTGCCTGGCACGCACAGAACACGCACAGAACACGCCTTGCACCAGCCTCCATCATATGAGCTATTGCTAGCAAGTCCCGTCGCGAAAATGATTTAAGGACTTCAGCTGTACTGTACTCTAGCCATCTTTACTGATTAACCCACCAACACCCCAGGACTCCATCGTAAAATCAACGCAAGCACAGCCGGCCCCTTCTCGCCGCCCTCTTGAACCCTCCCCTCCGTGGTCCCTACCATCGTTTCCCCCCTACCCGCTTTCCTGCTGAGCCGGCGAGTGCCCAGAGACCAAGTGAATCTGCAAGTGAATTGCACATTTGTGAGTTGCACACGCGCCAAAGAAGAGAAGATTGCAATGATGTCGACACGCCACAGGCTGGGAGCATTACAGCATAAGACAAATGCAGCAATGTCTCTGATGATCCCATGCGGGACAGGTCAATAGGTCATCCACCTGGAGTTTTTGAATCTGCCGCCGCAAACTGTTTGCTGTCTGCTTACGGGTCTGGGCATCAGCTGCACCCTACGGGACCTCGCCAACCTGCCTGAACCCTGTCCCATCACACATCCACCTGGAGTTTTTGAATCTTGACAGCCGCTCCTTGACAGCCATACTGAATTATAGCAGAGCTATAACAATTCGTGCTACTCTCACTAGTCGACCATGTTTAATTGAACAGTCGATCCCTCCGGAAAGCGAGCACCTGTGGAAACCCTTCCATAATTTTCCAAGTGACGTCGCGACGCCTATGCCTTCGGCCTTCGCATAGTACCTCTACTCCATAAGGTCGTAGGCTGTTACTGTCTATTAATGAGCCACTTTAACGCTGCCGGCGACCTCACAGACCTGCTCACAGACGAGCGCGACATCCCACCGCCTTAAAGGTTTATTTTGTGATGCTATTTAAGGTAAGGCAAGCATATATTGGGAGGTTGGCTTTGAGGGTGAAGGGTATCGATCGATGGGGATTGCAGAGTAGTGAGCCCTGCACAATCCCTGCTTTCAGCGAATACCTGCTTGAATAAGTCGATTGCATGTACATGTTTCTGATGTCAAAACGAGAACTCGTCACGTTCCGTTACACGCAGCACGTCCACTTAGTCCACCGGTCCAACTCGAACCCTGCCTGTGTGTCAAGAGCTTTCCTTGATGAATTTGGCTAAACGGGGAGTGATGGGGATGGTTGCTGCATGGCTTACACATACGTACGTACGTATGTGCATGTGTGTGCGTGTATGGCGAGAGCACCCTCCATCCAGCCACACAAGCCACACACGCAGCAGCAGCAGCCCCAGCCCCAGCGTCCGTGTAGTCTGTGAGAGCATGCAGGCACACACCTTTGGCACTAGCTATAGCTCTATGCCACACCGCAACACCATAAGCTACACCACCCGCCCACCCGCCTGCCAATAATGCTTTGTTGTAATTGCTTCAAAACTACGTATATCCATCTGCACACCTCATCCTTGTGAGCCGTGGAAACTGTGATGTCATCAGTCGATCTAGATGAGGCAACCACCTGATGAGCCACGCACCCCACATACACACGTGTGTGCAGGTGAAGCACATCACGATGCAGGGCGCCAGCGCTGTGCTCGACCAGAATATCCAGCAGCTTAAGCCGGGGCAGCAGCAGATCGTGCAGCAGCTGCAGCAGGGACAGCAGCAGCTGAAGCAGGGACTGCAGCAGCTGCAGCAGGGACAGCAGCAGCTGCAGAAGGGGCAGCAGCAGATGCAGCAGCAGATGCAGGAGATGCTGCAGGGACAACAGCAGATGCAGCAGCAGTTGCAGCAGCTGCTACAGCAGGGACAGCAGCAGGGGCAGAAGCAGCAGGGGCCCCAGACGCGCCGGCAGACTGCAAAGGCACGCGAAATGGCTGCGCGCGCTGTGAATTCTACCCAGCCGATTGCCGTGCGCCTGCTGCCGTAAGTGTCAATCACCGCGGGCGCCCTGTGCAAGGTAGGTCGGTGATACCTCGCTGGCTGGCTGGCTGGGTGGTGATCGATTGGCACATCGGGGTGAAAGTGGCACAAGTAGGGAAGAAAGCTCTGCTGTTGAGGAGAGTGGCGGCGACTGAGCTACCGAGCGAGGTGACTGGCACGGCGTGGATTGGGTGCAGCTGGCTACCGGACATTGGCACACTACCTTACCGGACATTGCTTCAAAGCTACCGGACATTGCTTGAAACCTACCGGACAATGCTTGAAACCTACCGGACAATCGTGCACCACCCTACCGGACATTGGTGCGCGACCTTACCGGACAATGTCTGAAAGCGCCGGACTCTACTTTACCGGACGAATTGTCCCCTTATTAAATCGCATTGTCCGGTAACCGATTAGCCTGAATGTTCGGTAACAGATGACCGTATTGTCCGGCGGTACGATTGGATGGGGGTAGAGTGTGGGCTCCTCCTGCTCCTCTTATTACTTGCTGCATAACGATGAGCACACCGTCTGCATGCATGCATGCGTGCGTGTGTGTGTGTGTGTGTGTGTGTGTGTGTGTGTGTGTGTGTGTGCGTGTGCGTGTGTGTAATGTTATTACCACCAAGGGGAGTCGGGCCACCCGCCGCACGCACGCACGGTGGTTCATTGGTTGTAAGCATTCTAGCATCACATCCCTGCTGCGCGCTGCTTGCCCGATTCCCAGATAGATGCCTGCATGCATGTGACCCGCCGTAACCCGCAGGTACACACGCACACACAGTGCCGCGGTGCTGCCCCCGCTGCTAGCTGCGTGCGTGCGGGTGCTGGTGCTGGCCACGCTGCTGCTTGGCTGTATTGGATGACTCTCGTACATGGGCGACATTCACTTGCTGCTAGATAGCAGCGCTTGCGATAGCTGGCTGCGGCGCCGTCGCCCGTCATCGTCATCTATTGATTTCTGTCCGCTAGCGTCAGCAGTAGAGCGTGCGGTAGATGAGTGGGTCGCCATGCATCGGCTGGCAGCCGAGGTAGGGTCGAAATCAACCCGGGTTCACTTCAGTTTGGGGCACCGTCCCAAAACTGCACAACCTTTGGACCTGTGTTTAGTCGTGGTAGTACAGTCCGACGTGGAAACCAACCTTACCTACCCCCCACAATTCGCCTGTCGTGTCAGATTCACCGTCCGACAGTACTACCACTGCCGTACGGCCCTTCCCGTGCGGGGGGTCATAGGGGTGGGCAGGGGGGTCCCCATGGCCAAACTGGTGTCCCCTGAGTCCCCCACGCTGTCAGCCCCTCCGTGCATGTAGTAATGACTTGCTGGTCAAGTGGGAGGGCGGTCCGCGCTCGCCTGAGGTCGAAATGGGCGGGTTTTGGCCCGCCAGCCATGCGCCCGATGGGCGCGTGTCTGTCCGATTGGGCCAAAGTGTGCTGGAGAGAGCAGTAACTCACTCAGTATGTTATTTAGATACCCAATGTTGCATTGGAATGTATCCCGGGGCAAAATGTGAGGCTCTGCCGACCGGCAATTTCGCGACCGAGGTCCCTCGAGGAGCCATTTTTCAAACCGTGATTGATGCCGTGTCTACTTTCAGCTATAAGAATGGGAATTCAAGGCTTTGCGAGGGCTAAGAACAGCTCTTCGTGCACAATGTCGGGGCATGTCGCTGCATTTCGCGAGCTCGGCGAGCGGGGAGGCCGCGCCAGGGCTTAAAACAACAAGTCATAACATACATATGTCATGTAGAAGCCTTAGGCAAGGTTTGGTCTTTGGACGGTGCGGCGTGTATGGGCACGCCCCGAGTGAACCCGGGTTGGTCGAAATGCAGCTTGATTGCGCCTGCCGCCCGCCGCTGAAACAAGCGGGGGGTATGCATGTCGCCTTGCATGTGCGTGGCGGCGATGGGGTTTTGCTAGCGAGCTAGCTAGGCGCAACAAGTGCAGCGGCGATAGATGGACGGAGGTGGGGCTCGGTTGGTGGCTCCTCATCAGCCTGCACGTGCCCGTGCAATGCACATACACGCACGAGATAGAAGCGATAGATGGCGTT
This sequence comes from Chlamydomonas reinhardtii, assembly GCF_000002595.2. Classification (NCBI taxonomy): domain Eukaryota; kingdom Viridiplantae; phylum Chlorophyta; class Chlorophyceae; order Chlamydomonadales; family Chlamydomonadaceae; genus Chlamydomonas; species Chlamydomonas reinhardtii. The sequence continues at coordinate 7,225,332 of NC_057015.1, forward strand.
GAGGTTAGTTGCAGCAAAGCAACACCTGTATGTGTGACTATTTGTATTCGGGCAGCAGTCGGAAGTCGGCGGCGGGCAGGCTCATGCGGGCAACCTGGCCTTGCTTGAGAAGTTCCGGGCGGCGTCAGAAATGGCAGTAATGCTGTCGCTCATGGATGGATGGATGAGTGGGCCGGCACGCACCATGCGCCTTCCGTTTCAATGGATGGCACACCACCGCGTCCCACGTGCCCCACTTGATTGCCCCAATACTACAGCCAGCAGCAGTGCCAGCTTACTTGCGCCCGTCATGCTGCCCTGCCGTACGTCTTCCCATTCCCTGCCGGCTCACACAGCCGAGACTGTCCAGCCCGCATTGAGTGCCTCAAGACCTCCCTCACCGCCGCATACCGCGCGTCACACATTGTGGTGAACAGCTCAGCCGGCCTGGTAACCGCATGCGGCGCCGCGCCGCCTGGCGCCGCCAGTCGAACCCTGGTGGCACGGCCAGCGCGGATGAGCGGCCCCACTGAGTACGGCGACATGGACTGATGGTTGCCGTATCAAATGAGACCAGGCTCAGGGGGGGGGGGTAGGAAACAAAGTGCCAGACTCGTCCATGCCCCGAAATCCCCCGCCCCTGGCTTGAGGGGACAACCGACCCCGACCCCCACGGACATACGGTAACCTTGTTATGTGTTAAACCCCCTCCATTTAATACCAAAGTGGCGCCAATTCACTCCTCTTGACGAGCGCGTTTACGCTGCTGTGCCATCGGCGGTCCTGTTCTGAGACTTCGGTCATCCTATACATGGAAATCCCCTCGATCGACCCCGTCCACCCCTCGTTCAACTCTCTGCCACGTTATGCACACATAGTGGATCAGACCGGAGACACGAGGAGCCCTAACGGTTCGGTTAGTCTGCTGGTTACGTGGATAAAGAATGCACACGCACTTCCAATCCTGTAACATACACATCATCATGGATTCATGGGGAAAGATCATGAGCTCTCTTCCCGCCCTGCCAGGCAGTGCCAGGGTGTTTCGATAGACGAGCGCACGTGCGGCGCTTCAACCATGTATAAGTGTGTTGGTGTGGTGGTGTCGTGTTAGTTTGCTTACACACGTTGTCAGTACCCAGGAGCGTGCCGCCCCGTCCAAACTCGGGACCGCCCAGACCAGCACACACTAGCACACCCACGCTCTCCTCCCCCGTGCAAAGGTGCTCCATTAATCTTCTCAATTCAAGCGGTCACAGTAGTATACCGCTCAGCAGCCGACAACAGGTATCCGACGTCGTCACGTACGATAGGCTCTTCTTCAGATCTCCGGATGAATTGTTGCCGAGTCAGCAATTTGCAGCCGCGTGCTCTGCTCGCCCCTTCTTCTTCCGCCGTTATAGCACCACCCGCAGGCTTCAAGTCCAATACAACAGCATATTGTAACATAAATCCAACACCGCATTCTCTGCAATAGCCGCCTATCCTCTAAGCATGCACCACTTAGCGTGCACCGCACAAAGAAAGCACCAGCCTCACCTCACCCTCAACGGAGGTGCTCGCTCCAACATCGGCAGGTACGCATCAGACCGTACCGTACGTGCTTCTTGGGACAAGTACGCACATGCCTCAGAGCAGGCGCACCAACTGGCGCACACCGCTACTGCTCCTGCTACGCCTTGTTTTTGCATGCGTGGCGCGTCCGTTTCCATGGACTGAAACCCTCAAAAACCTTTGCGTGTAGCAAAGTATGCCAATATTAAGTAATTTGTACTGTAATACTCAGCCACCCACCGCCACTCAATGGCCCCCACACCGTCTCGGCCTGGCGGTTAACCTTCTGTTCGCTACGTGCGCAGTACGACAGCGCCCTTGCTTGCACAGGTGGCCCTGCGAACACGCCATGTGTTCGCGCACAACGTCCACAGGCGCCCCACCTCAGGCGGGGCAGCAGACACTTGTTGCTGATGCGCCAGCAAAGTAGTAGTGCCGTTCGTCTTCACACACACACACACACACACACACACCCCAAACCTTACACACATATGAAACGACATGGATGCAACGAACCAACAATCCCTACCAGGCCTGGCATGCATCCTCCAAGCCACCAAGCAAAGAACACACCAAAACACCATTCACGTACAGAAGGACCGACCACAGGTGCCACCAAAACAAACGTTACTGGCACTTTGCTACTGCCGTCTTCAGGCGGCCGCAACGTACAGGCTCCCAGGTCCAGCCGGGCAATACTCGCAAGCCCCATCACCTGCATTCAGGTGTGCCCGCCTTGCGACCACCGCCACACAACCGCCGTCACCGTTTAACACTAAAGGCATAAAACAGCCAGCCGCCGCGCCCTGGGCTCCCAGACTCCGCACGCCTGGATTGCACACTGAGGCGTGGGCGCCAATCGCTCGGGGCAGCCCTCGAACCGGCATCCTTCTTCTCAGGTAAGGCACAGCCCCTGCCCCGCCTCGCCGCCGCAACGGGAAATGGCAAAAACGTGAGAGTGCGAGAAAGCCGAAAGGGCTTCGGAAAGCTGCGGCGTCCCCTGCGGCCCTTGCACCGTCTCCTCTCATGGGAGTGCAATCGTCTTACTACGCCGCTCCAGACCATCACGCGGCTCGTAAGGCGGCCCCAACAGGATCATACACCAGCTTGCCACTATTTGCCAGCGGCGCAATCAGTGCCCATTGTTCCATTGTAGTGCTAGCCATCACACGCCCGACATGACCGCATCACCAGAAGCAGTAAAGGGCGTGGCATCAAACGTGCATTTTATGGATGCATCCAACGCATGCTGCTAAGCAAAGCAATGGTGCGCCACGAGCCAGCGTCTTCCGTGCATCAATGTCACCCGGCCGCCGAGTGCACTTCAGGGATGCACTAGGTCAGGACGGTGCAACCGGCCGCGCCCACGGTGGCGCTTGGCGAGTACGGAGGAGCGACAGGCAACACATGCGTGCCTCCCTTCAAAACCAAACGCTCATTAGCAGCTACAGCGAAGCCGCAGCTAACAACCGCAAGTGTCCGCACTCACTTCAGTGAAGCGGTCTCATAGCGATAGCGGTATAACTGTTAAACCAGAGCCGTACGCAGAACCCTATGCCAGCCCACCACACCCACGTGGGCTGTGGCTTAGTGCCGTATTTGCCACCTTGCGGGCACAGCACCCCCTATGTCTTGTCTTCGCCGCCACAGCCAGCGCCCAACCATTCATTGGTGAAGTCCACAACCGACAATACGGTACCGCCCGCTTGCTTCTCAGGCGTAGACTGCAATGGGCCGTGGCACTGTCGGCCCAACAGGGGCAGCGCATCGCTGCACCCGCCGCCGCCTAGAGCTGTTCGCACATAGACACACTCGCAATAGAGGAAGGATCAGGTCGCACACACGACACAAAACAGAAATGTACAACTGCGGTAAGTACACGCACGTTCACGTCGTCATTCCCCCCGCGCTCCGCCGCGACAAGCGCTGGCGAGCGCAACAGTCACCCCCATCCGTCTCCTGCGTGTAAGCGCTGGTTGGCTGTTGCGCCTTCTCTCAGCACGCGCAGACAAGCCTCGTGTTACCTTGTCTGCTACGGAGTCTCATGCACACACAGTGTTCCTAGAACGCGCAGACGAGTATGTACCAGCACGTCCACCAAACACGTGTGCCGCCGGCCCCGGGCCGCGGGGGAATGGCCCCAGCCGCAGCCTCGGAAAACCAGCGCGCACATGCTCTGGTGCGGTCCTTCGTGACCGTGTGCAGTGCAAGCAGCACCAGCACGCAACTTCAGGTACTAGAACCGTGAACAGCAGCAACATAAAGCACACGAACCCGGCTGGCGCAGGCCAGCCGCTAGAAACCATTCACACTTGTAGATTGTGCGGAGGGATACACGAACAAATGCGAGGAAGCTCTCGCCATCAGTACTTATAACCCCTGGCAGCGTACTCTTCGGAGCTCCGCGGCTTTGGTATGGGGACATGTAAGCCGTGTGCCGTGAAGCCGTGCGGCCCTGCCATCAGCTGTTCGGGCATCAGGACCGGTTCGGACAACGTGTCCCGCGACCGACCCTGCCCCTCAGCAGCTTCGACCCGATGCGCGCAGGTACGGTAATGTTGCAGGCCCCCCACCCCATGCGGAGTCGTGTGCAAGTACTTGGCGTGTATGGGTGTGTAGTTGCGCACGTGATACTTGTAACCCCATCTGACTCTTCCCTAATCGCAATCCTCTAGACTACTCAAAATTAGAATCTCGCAAAATGCTGATGCTGCGTTACGCGCGCATCCGTCCACTCATGTCAAAGTAGTCAACTTGGCGCTGCCCGTAAAAGTCAGGAATGTTGCTGAGGCACGGCGCATGGCGCACATAAAGGAACGCCTTCGCCAGCCAAAGCAAATTGTGGCGCCCCCTCGCATGCAATCGGTCAATCTTGTGAACCCCCGCAAGTGAGCGAAAAGGCATGAGAATCACCACTCGCAGCCATCACAAAGGCTCCACGGAACAATCCAGCCAAAGCACCCAGGAACTCTTCCTCCCTCCCGCCGAGCTGTGACTTCGAAGCTCCATGCCGCTCGTACGATGTGCTTTCAGTTCTTCTCCGCCCTTTTAGCCTGACCTGCCGCGACCCTTGTCGTCATCAGTGTTATGTGCATGCGCTGGTGTCGCCATCGCTGTTGCCGTTAAGTCTCACGTCGTCACTATCCCTGATGGACGTGGCTGTGTCGCTCACATGTACGTGTCGCTTCTCTTACGCTCGCGCTCCAGCCTAGCCTGCTGGCAGTGCCGCCGGTAGCCCGCTATAAGTCTCAGCCGCGCGCCTTGTGGGCAGCACCGGAGGGCGATGGAGGGTCACCGAAGGTGCTGCGGCGGCGAGGAGGGCTGGAAGTAGGGCTCCGACACCTGCACGTGCGAGTGCGCAGGCGAGGAGCCCGGCCGCGGCGTGTGAAGCGCCTGCGCGCTGCCGCCGACGTGCGGCTCATGGGGCGCGCCCTCAGCGCCGCCGCTGACGGCCGGCGCCAACGCCGCGCCGCCGCCGAGGCGCACCACGTTGTCCTGCGTGGGCGGCAGGCGGAAGCTAACGGTGCCGCCCAGAGGCGACCGCAGCACAGCGCCGCCGCAGTAACCACCGTTGCCGCCCAGGCGCGCGCGGGGGTATGCTGCGGCGGACAAGCCGCCGAGCTGCTGCTGCGCCGCCGCCGCTGCCGGGACGGCGGCGGGGGCGCCTGCGGCGCCGCGCCAGGGCCCCGGCACGGGCTGCTGCATGGCGCCGGACGTGGATAGCCGTGCCGCCGCCACCGCGGCCGACGACACGCCGGCCTGGCCCGCGGCCGGCGCCATGGCTGGCATCTGCATGAGACTGCCGGGGCCCGACAGCATGCCGGCTGCCATGGCCTCCGCCTGCGACATGGGCTTGGGCCGCGGCATGAGGCCGGAGCCAGTGGTGGGGCGCGAGCCGGCGCCAGCGCCCGGCGGCGGGATGTACATGGGCATGCTGCGCGGCGCGTGGTTGAGCAGGCCGTTGCCGCCGCTGGGCTTGCTGCCGGTGCCGCAGCAGCCGGCCGGCGAGTGCGCGCCGGCGCTGCCGCAGCCGCCGCTGGTCTCCATGCTCATGGCGCTTGAGTGGCGCTGGCGCAGGGGCTCCGAGGCGGAACGGATGTGGCGGACCATGCGGCCCAGGATGCGCGCGGCGACCTCGAACGTGGGGCGCTCGGCGGGGTTGGGGTCGGTGCAGGCGATGCCCAGGCTGCGCAGGGGCGCGTAGATGGAGCCGTCGGAGGGCCACGTCAGCTGGAGGGTGCCAGTGACCAGGCCCATGAGGACCTGCGGCGTGGTGAGGCCGAGGTAGGGGCGCACGCCGGCGCTCATCTCCCACAGCATCACGCCGAACGAGTACACTGCGAGACGGCGGTGAGAGGACGAGGAGACGTTAGGACGAGGTTAAAGGACAATGGAGCGGGAACGCGCGGCATGGGCTTAGTAGCTCGCATGGGTGAGGGGCAGAGTGGCGACGCGCTACAAGAACGGAAAGCAAGCGCCGGCTCACCGTCAGAAGCCTTGCAGCAGCTGCCCTTGGCGGCTTCAGGGGCGAGGTAGGCGAGCGCGCCTGCACAACACATTATAAAGAGGCAAGCAGCAGCGGTAAGGTCAGGAAGACAAACGCACGCAATGCGAACACAGGGCACATCCACATTTACATGGCTGCCTGCCTGCAGCACAGCCACCATAGCCCGCCCGGGCCGCTCACCCCACTGGTCTGACGTGAGCTCTGTCGTGTCGCCAATGCACGGCCGCGCCAGGCCCAGGTCTGCGATCTTGCTGTTATAGCCGCGCGGGTCAATGCAGGTGAAGCCATTGACGCCCGCCGCGCCGGTCGGCGCGAACTGGCAGGGCGAGCCCTTGAGCAGCACGTTGGTGGGCTGCGGGTTGAGGAGCAAGAGACGGCGGGTTTAGGAGGCAGGGGTGGGGGCACGGAGCGCAAGGTCACACGAAGATGGGGGCGCGGGGGCACAAGCACAGGACGCCTGCCGCTGTCAGGCGCACCTTGAGGTCGCCGTGCAGAATGTCCAGACCGTGTAGGTGCGCCATGCCCTGTGCGGACCAACATTATGAAGGAGAGGGCGTCAGAACAATCAGAGCGGAAAGCTGGAGTCGGCACATCATGCGTTGCCGTCATACGTGCACATAAGATAAGAGGTATGATTTCAAGCAAAAATCACGAACCGGTGTGCACAATCACCCAGAGCATCCAAGCCCCAGCACGCCGCATATCCCTGGCCTGCACAAGCACACACGCGCGCGCACACACCTGCGCCAGCTCCTGCGCCGTCAGCAGCAGCGCCAGCAGCTTGGTGCGGTGCTCCAGCGAGCGCCGCGCACAGAACTCGCCGCGCACGATGGCGTGGTGCAGCGTGCCCGCGTCCATGTACTCCATCACCACCACCGTGCAATGCCGCCCCGGCTCCGCACGCAGGTCCACAAGCGCCTGCATCAGGCTCACGCCCTCGCCCGGCAGCGGCTGCGCCGCCTCAGCGTCGTCGTCGCCAGCGGCGGCATCTGCCGCGGCCGGCGGCATTTCCAGGCTAGCGCGCTGTGCCGCCGCTGCGGCGGCGCGGCCGCCTTCACTAACGGCTGCGCCATCGCTGCAAACTACAACGTCGCCGTCGACCGCAAGCGAGGTGCGCCGAGGCAGGTCGCCCTCGCAGCTGCTGGTGCGGGCACCGCCCATCGAGCTGCACTTGGGCAGTGACAACGCGCCAGACACGAGCGTCGCCACCGACCCACAAGCGCCTGCCGGGGTCGTCGGCGCGACAATGCCGCCAGCGCCGCTAAGGAGCAGCGCCAGCTGCGACGGCGTGTGCGGCGACTGCTGCGACTGCCGCGCGGGCGACTGCTGCTGTACCGGCTGCTGCAGCGAGGAGCCCGGCCGCAGCGGCATCGTCGTCGGCGGCGTGGGCACGCGTGGCAGCGCCGCCGCCGCCGCCAGCGGCCCCAGCACTCCCGACAGCTGGTTGTGCAGCGCCGACGACAGCCTGCTGACGCTGGGCTGCAGGCCGCCGGCGCCGGCGCCGACGCCGCCACCACACGTGGCCGAGCGGCCGCGCAGGCCGGACTTGAGGTCCGCCAGGATGGCAGCCTCTGTCCGGTCGTGGCACGCCGCCAGCTCCAGGGCCAGGGCCTCTGACTCCGCGGCGTCGTGGGGCGCCACGGCAGCGCCGGCCCCGCGGCCAAGGGAGGTGGATTGCAGCAGCGACTGGTGCCGCCGGGACCGCGCCTGGATGCCGTCCCACACCTCTGTCGTGAGCTGCGCAATGGCAGTGGCGAAGCACTGCACAACGCAAGGGTGGCTGTTGCGGAGGAGAGGGAGGAGAGGGAGGGAGGGTTAAGGGGAAAGAGAATGAGAAGGGCCGGCGGCCGGGCGCGCAGGATGGCCCATACGATGGCGTTCGTTGGGCGATGCCTTCTCTACTTCCAGACTCACCTTAAGACTCTCGTCAACACCGCTTCTGTGAAGCAGCGCTGCAGGTGTGTGCTGTCGTCGTTGTTCCCGAGCAGAAACTGCGAAACGCCATTGCACAGTCGGACAGGAAAGAGTCAGCCGGCAGGGCTTGGCTGGACGGAGCTTTCTCTAAGGCATATCATATAACCCCAGCTATTCTCTTATGTTTTTTGGACTGAGTCGAGGTACTCAGCTAGGAGCTGTTGAGCGTTCGGAAACGAACTTCGGCCCTTCGTTTCTGACCATAGGTACCCCGAAAGCCCCTCAGCAGTCGCGCCAGGCCCCTGTTGCAACTTTCAGGACTAAGTACTTGCACCACTCCTTGCAACAAGACCGCGGAGGCTGGACGTCGGGAATGCGAATTCACTCATTGTCGCTGACTTGCGCAAGAGCGCCAGCACTCTAAATTACTGGCAGTTTAACGGAACATAATATTGGACTGGTCAATTACGCGTCATCGTAACGGCAAGCGCCGGCACCCGATACGCATGACAATTTGCCCACCTTGACCGCAACGCGCGCGCCATGCCAGGACGCGGAGTAGACCACTCCGTTGGAACCCTGCGCGTCAGCAGGGGCAGCCAGAGCTGAAGCGCGCCAAAAGGCAACGGAAGAAGACGACGTATCTGGCAGATATAGGGCCAGGCACTTTTTAAGACAGCGCACCTCGCCGAGGTAGCAGAGGTCCTCCAGCGAGCCACACAGGTCCACAAATTCCACCTTGCTGCGGGGCGGCTGCGGCTGAGCGCTGCCAAACTCCGACGCATCCATGCCGGGCTGCCCAGCGCTACCCTCATCCACATCATCGCTTCCAAATGGTAGAAAGAATGCCAGAGGGTTCAGGCTCGTGGGAGTTGTGGAAAGGGCTGAGATAACCGTGTCCTCCGATAGCCTTGGCGGGGCCTTGCGCTCGCGCAACGAGCCCAGGGTGAGCAGAGGCCTGGGCGCTGAAGACTCATCGCCGCTGTTATCCAGCGACGTAGATGTCCTGGCGTCCAACGAGCTTCCAGTTCGGGCTTTGTGCGGCGAACCCGAATTACGCTCCCCAAGGCTGCACCGCCCCCGCTCTTCCTTACAGTCATTGTCGGTGGAAGCGGGAGGCCTTATGCAACAGAGAAGAATGCTCATCAGAGACTAAGTGGCTAAAGGCAGCACATTCGAGTCAGAACGTATTGTCGTGCCTGCGTCTGTACTTGATTATAGCTGTGGGTAGTTGTGGTGAAGTAAAAGCTTGCGTGAATTGTGTAAAAATCTATGGCGCAGCGCCCAGGATTCTCAGCCGGCCGGCCGGCGAAATCGGAATGGGTGCGCAAACCGCCAAGCGTTATCTGCCTGCGGCCCCCGTATAAACACTAGTCCTATCGTCCTGCATTTATCAAGACACTCAGGAGCAGAGCGCCGGCTCGTGGGAGACCAGTGTCGGCCAAAAAAGCTATCTTCCAAACCGCCATATCACGCCGTACGCTTCCCGATAGCCGGCCCCTAAGCATGAAGGACCGTCAATGTGTTGTTTCTAATAGACAAGGCATCAATGGAAGCGTTGGCGTAAGGAATTGAGGCTGATTCTGTCTGACGTCAGAAGCGAATTTACGGCAGATTTGGGAATTCGATTTGAACTCGATGGGAGTCCTAGCGCTCGCAATACGCGGCTACATTTAATTACCCTATGTATTGCCGAGCCCGCGCGGACAAGGCTGGGGGGCGCGATATGCGGTGCGCGTTTGTCCAGCTGGCGTGGGACCCATGCGTGGGACCTGCCACGGGCGATCCCCACTTCTTGTCCTGCCACGCGCATATCGGCCGCCCCGCCCCAGGTTGCGTGTCCGCGGCCTTTTTCATCTTCTCCTATTCGGGTTAACCAGGGTCCTCAGCCCCCCCTCGTCCAGGCGCCGCGCCCCGCCCGCACGGAGCGGCTACCATCCAGCTACGGGACCGCCTTCGCCCTGTGGGTTCAGTTACTTCAAGACCACTTGGGATCGGTTAGCGGGGTGTGTGGGGGCTATCGGCCGCTGCTGCTGCCTCCCCCCGCCGACGGACTTAAGCCGGACGGCATGTCACCTGGGGTTGCCTCCCACTCCTCTCCCACATCCAACATATCCATCTGAGACCCTCGCCTAAACAGGGGCACTCTGCAGCCTGCACTCCATGACTCACCATCGAAGCGGAATGGGGGAAGCCGGCTTGACGATTGGCTGGCGGGGTTTACCGTTTCAGGCACACGCCCACCTGGCATGGGGATTTGACGGCAACTTTACGAGAGTATGCGGCATCTACAGGCCGTGAGCATTGTAACATGCTGCTCCCCCCTGGTGATGGCACCGAGGAGAATGCAGGAACTCAGTGATGCAGCAACAGCAGCGGTAACGTCTCTCCATGCCGTCGCATCCGACACATTCCTGATTCCTGCCTTTCTCTTTGCGTTTAACTAACCCTTCTGCACTCCATGGGTCGTGGGTTTCGGGTGCGATGGGACAGGGGCAGGGGCAGGGCCTGGAGGAGGAGGGCGCAGCGCCGCCCGAGAAACGGCGCCGGCGCGCAGGTGGAGGCCGGCCGGTGTCTACCGTATTGTGGTCTTTGCTGGCGGGCATAGCATGGCACGGAGCGATTTGTGCTATTTGGTTTTGTTGCCCGCTGTGCTTGTGCTGAACAGTGGGACGCGGCTGGAGACATGGCGGGCGGTGCCTGTACAAACCGCCCCCGGCTGTGTCCGGGAGATGAGGCAGACAGGTCGTTTCGAAACCCTCGGCATTGCGGCCTGAGCAGGCGGCGACCGCGGCGCCGGCAAACCAACGTGGCGTGGGCGCAGCCCACTTTTCCCATGAAGGGGAGATTCTCTTGTCACCCCTAGGCCATCTAGATACGGTACAACCTGAAGCTGATGCCATGGTTCACACAAAGTGAGACCAAATCCCAGAGTTAGTTACTGACTTGCTGTTCTTGCCCACACGCTCAAACCTGCACCTGCCTCCTCAAACCTGCCCCCATACTACCCAGCCTGCGCCCATACTACGAGCTGAGCCGCCTGAGCGTATCCATGCCTGTATGCAAACCGACATCGTATCTTCGTCCTACCTATCAACGTACTTTGCGGACCTGCCTTGTCGCATGACGTACCTGCCCTGCCTTTCTGTCTACACAGGGTTGTCTCTACAACCTTGCGGCCACCTGCCGCGGGCCCACATCGCCCCGACAGGTGACATGTGCAATGCCTTAGCGGCCGCGCTCTGCGTTCGTCGCTTTTCTCCACTCCACTGACTCCAGCGGCTTCCTCTGCGCAAAATGCATTTACCCAATTCGATGCCTCGTCGTGTCGGGCGCAGATAGCGCGAGTCTCTACCCTGCAGATTCCAGACAGCTACCAGCACAGAGATTCCCTGGCCGCCATGGCCCAGCTGCGCGATGCCTTGTGCCCACTACAACCGTGAACTGCGTCAGCAGGTCCCTCTTGAAACCAATACAATCTATACCTCCTAATGCAGCCTCCTGCGCACCCAGCCACGGCTTTGCTTTGGCAACATTCCAGCCAGCACCCATGGCGGAGTTCTGCACCTATGACACGCAAACTCGTACGACACAAGCGTGTGCAAGGCTGCCGCGGCACGACCATGCACAGCACGGTGCCTTGAAAGCGTGTCCACCCAAGCCTCTTCCACATTATTCCAGCCGCCCCTTTACAGCTGCCACCATTTTTTGTTGCGCTCCCGCTCCGCCAGCTGTCGCGCCATGTCCGCAAAGCCCTGAGCACTGGCCTCCAGGTCCGCCGCCTTGTCATTCAGGCGGCCCAGCTTCTCGCCGCGCTCCGCCAGCTTGTTCCGGTTCTGCTCCATGACCTCTCGCACGTCGTTGGCCCTGAGAGATGAACAAGCCGTGAACAACAGATGGTTGCGGCAGAGTTATGCGAGAATTAAGTTTCACAGTCACCGGCGCTGTGCTCGCTTGCATTCTCGACGCCCCAAGAGCAGTGCAAAACAGGTGCACACACTTATACGCAGGCGCCTGTGCTGAACGCGGGCTCTCGCGCCCACGCACCTTGCAGTGGTGGTGGTGGGCCGGCCGTAGGCGAGCTTGATTTCGTCTGCAGTGCGCTGCTTGGGCGCGGAGATCGGCGCGGGCGCAGCCCCAGAGGCGCGCGCGCCGCCCGCGCCGCCACCTGTCGATGTGTACGGCCGCGCGCCACCTGCAAGCGGGCCAGAGATGCAGAGAGATGCGACGTGGCCACATGCATGAATTGCAAATGTGCACCAGGACTGGCGCCACGACGGCCACCGCACCACTGCTTCGGGAAGAGGGGCTAGGGCTCAGCTCTCATAAATCCTGGCAACACTCACCGAACAGGTCTGCCCGCATTGAGTTCTCGTCCCCACCGCTGCTGCGTGCCGCCGAGCCACCGTAAGCGGGCGCCGGCGCGGCCGGCCGCCTGGCGGGTTGTGCGGGCGGCGGCGGCGCAGCCGCTTGCCGCCCGGGGGGGCGCGGCTTGGCGGGACTGCTGCTGTCGTCCTCGTCGTCTCTGCGGGTACGCAACACACCGCAGGACCGTGACGGTAGTGAGCTTAGGGCGTCCCTGCCATACTGCTGCAGCACGAGGGCGAGGCACACGTCCGGCAGCCCCCCCTCGCCGCGCCTTGGCCCCACCTCCCCGCGCCCTGCCCGCCCTGCCCGGGCTGGGGCTCCCCCGGAGCGCGGCCTGTGCTGCTGCCGCGCGGCCTGACAAGGCGCGGCGCACTTACGTGATGCTGAGCAGGCTGACGTCGTCATCCTCCTCCTCTTCCACGCCCCCACCGGGCTGCGCGCTCTCCTCCTCGTCGCTGCCGCCTGCTCCGCCGGCGGGCTTGCCGGCTCGCGCCTTGCGCCGCATGCGCATCAGCTCGGCGTCGTCGTCGGGCACTGTGCGACTGAAGACAATGCCCAGGTCGGGCAGAGAGGCGTACCACTCCGCATTGCGGCCGCCGCCGCCGCCGCCGCGCCCGCCGGCCGCTGCGCAGCAGAGGCATCGGGTTCACGCCACACACGGACCACACAGGTTGAGTGGTTGCGACAGGCGAGGGCACAGGACATGGTAATGGGCGAGTGCGAGAGCAGCGGGCAGGTAGCACGGAGCACGGACAAGTGAGCTGGGCGCTGTCGCGATTGCCGGCGCCGGGCGCGTGCCACCACGCCAACGCCAGGCTCACCTGGCGGCATCTTCCGACCACCTGCCGGCGCCGCGGTCGCCGCCTGCTCCGCCGCGCCGCCCGAGCCGTCAATGAGCGCCTGCTGCACCTGCGCCACACCGCCCGCCACACCGGTGGCCAGTGTCTTGACGCCCTTGGTGGTCTCCTCCACCGCGCGGGTCAGGCCCTGCGAGGCGCCGTAGCAGTGGCGGAACGGGCAGGGGCGCGCAAGTGCGTGTGGGGGCCAGGCGTAGTAGGCAGGGCAGATGGGCCCGCATGCACATGCCCATGCACGTGCAGTGCAGACCTAGGCACAGGTCTGGCGGTGCCGTTAGGACTGTCGAATGCATTCGCGACCTGCGGCAGGCCTGAATAGCCAGGGCCGGCCGGTTTCATCGTAACCTTCTGCTAGGGCACTCGGGGCAAACATTTGGAAGCAATCCTTTCCTCCGGCCCACCTGCTGCACCTTGCTGAAGACCTTGGTGAGAGTGACGTTGGCTTCCTTGGCAGCCTCCTTGGCCTTCTCTGCCACCAGCGCCGTCTTCTCCGCCACCACGACCGCCGCCGCGGGCCCCTTGTCCACACGCCGCCCCTCCGTGCGCACTGCAGGCGAGTCGATGCCTGTTTGAATGGGGACGGGTCGGGTGTGTGGTTTGTTACAGTCCCATTTACTTTAGTTGACCGAGAACCAGCACCGGGGGCAGCACCAGTGGGTTTTGAGGGGATGGCGTGGGCGATGGTGAGTCGCCGCACGTTGTTGTCCGGAAGGTGTACCGAAACTCCACACATCCGTGCTGCGGGCTTCGTGTCCAGGTGTTTGTCGACTTTGGACACGATCCACCCCATAACGCCATACTTGTTGCTCACCGTCAATAATGTCCGACGGCCCGCTCTCCGTGACGTGGCTCTCCGGGACCGGGGCGCTCGGCTCCCGACTCAACCGCCCCGTGGCCTGCAACATGCGAACGGGCCAGAGGGCATACGTGGGAGAATGCATTACGGAAAGCGCTGGTAGAACAAGCTAAACGCGTTGGTCCAGGAGCGCCCAGTCAACCCGCCGATACCACAACCGACATGAATCCAGAAGACCAAGATATCCTTATCGCGCCGTGCATGCATGCCTCACCGCCATGTGTGTCGCCTCGTACTCGGCAGCGGCCTCCAGCGATGCGGAGGCGGCGTCGGCGGAGAAGAGTCCGCTGGGCAGCAGTGGCGGCGGCAGGCCTGGGCCGGCAGGCGCAACACAGAGCGGATCAGGCCGCGGCACAGGACACACTACAGCACCCCGCCAGAGGCCCAGTTGCCGCGTCACTAAACGAAATGCCGCCCCGCTTCTGCCACGATAGCACCTCCCCGCACTCTCTTAGCCCCCTGCAACTCCCTTCCCACTTCCCCGCGGCCCGCAACTCCCCCCGGCCCACGCCCCCGTCCCAACCGCCCCCCTTCCCTGCCCTCCGCCCTTTCCCTCCCATGCCCTGCCCCCGCCTCACCCGCCAGCACGCCCATCTGCAGCAGCTCGTTGCCGAGCCCCAGCAGCTGCAGCTGCCCCAGCCGCGACGTGGCGGCCAGCCGGCCCAGCTTGCGCGCGTGGCCGGGCGGCACGTCCCAGTACCAGGACAGGCAGCCCGACAGCGGCGACTCGTGCACCAGCTCCAGGGAGGGTAGCGAGTACACCTGTGCGCAGGGGAGAGGGGGGCAAGCGGGCAGGGGGGGAGCGGGTTGATGAGGCAGGGGGGTTGGGTTGTAAATTCCAGCCCAAACTAAACCAAACCAAGCTGAACCGAGCGGAGCACAGGTAGAGGCGTTAGTTGCAAGCGATAATACTTATGGGATGTGGGCCGAGGCGTCGTGGAGAAGCAGGGCGAGCGGCGCCGGCGATAAATGTCGCCGCCCGGGCTCGGTGGCGCGCACAACAGCACAAGACAGGCACGCGGACGCGACAAGCAAAACCCACGACCGGGGGGCGGGTTGATGAGGCAGGGTGTGTGTGGGGATACCAGCCCAACCTGAACCGAACCCATTGCAATAGAGCGAGGAGGAGAGCGTGGCCTATGCTTGGGTGAGGAAGAGGAGGCAGGAGGCATGACTTCCGGTAGTCAGGCGCTGGCGATGGCTGGTGAGACTAGACGATGACGGTGATGACCAGGGGGCAGGGGACAGGAGGAAGAGGAGGCGCCACGTCCCACCCCGCCCGGGTCCGCCCGCGCCCACCTGCACGCTCAGGCCGTGCTCCGCCGCGGCCAGCGCCATGACTCCGGGCGCCGCGCCGCCGCCCGCCGCCACCGGCCGCGCGTACACGAGCTGCTGCCCGGGGGCCACGTGGCGCTTGGCTGCGACGGTGCGGTCGCCTGCCATGACGTTGGCGGCCGAGTAGAGGCGCAGGTACTGGTCCGTCACCTGAGGGGCGTGTGGCCGTGGCATGGTGAGCAGTGGTGAGGAGCGGTGTGGGGAGGAGTGGGGTGGCGTGGCGAGGAGCGGCGCGGCGTGGTGAGGAGCGGCGTGGCGGTGTGTGGTGTGGATGGCAAGGTGTTAAGGGGATTGAGAGGGACAAGTGGAGCGCGTTGGGAGGTGCAGCAGGGCATGCAAGGTCAGAGGCGAGCGACAGCTGACTTGCAACAGACCGCTGCAGGTGCGCGCACGGAGTTGCGCTCACCAACAGGACGTGGTGGCCGGTGGGGTCGGGGCAGGCAGCCAGGACGGATCCGCTGGTGTCTGCGAGGGACAAACGGCACATGGGGACAAACGGCAACACGGGGACAAACGGCACACGGGTTGGCATAGTTGAGTCGAGTCCCTCTCAATCGGAGGCGCGTGCGACATGATACCGCAGGTACCGCAGTTACCAAGAAGAGCATGTGACAGTGGTGATGTGCTCATACAGATGCAGCTGTGGCAAGCCCACCTTCCGTGTCATCCGCACGGCCGCGTCTCCCCGCGCCGCTCTTCTTGTGTCGGGAGCCGCGCGCCCCGGAGCCGGACGTCCGCTTGCCGCCGGAGCCGTCCACCTGCGTGGCACAACGCCCGCGACCGCACCAGAGTCACGGTAACCGCCAACGTGTGAAGCAAGACTGAGCACCAACAAAGCCGGACACAACCACAACCACCAGTCCGCTCCCTTATCCAAGCTGTGTCCGACGCCCGAGGGCCGATGCCTACGGCTGCCGACCGCTGCCCAGCCCCACCCCATCCCGACCGCCATCCCGCGGCACCCCGCGCGCCTGTCACCCACATGTGCGGCGGCCTGGGCCAGCAGCGCGTCCACGTCCATGTCCTCATCCGCATCATCCGCCTCCTCGTCCTCCTCGTCCTCATCCCCACCCGAGCCGTGCCCCTCCTCCTCCTCGCCGCCGCCGCTGCCCCGGCCACCCAGGCTCCTCCGAGACGAGCCCTCGCCGCCCGGCGCGCCGCCGCCCAGCGCGGCCTGGCTACAGCCGGCGCCCAGCTGCTGCCGGTTCCACAGCGGGCTGTAGCTCTCGTCCAGCAGCTCCAGGCACAGGCTGTAGCTGTGGTTCTTGGGGCGTAGCTCGCCGCCCTTGCCCACAAAGCAGCCGCGCGCCGCGTCCAGCGCCGCTGCGCGAAACCAAAAGAAATTTGGATGGCAACGCGCAACCTTAGTATGTCTCCAAAGCGATATAGGCCAGCAATCCTGCGATGCAGGCCTCAGCGCCTCAGCCACCTCCCGCTCCCCCTCCCATGCAACTGCCTGCACCGCCCGCCCGCTCACCCAGGCAGCCCTCCGCGTCCGCCACCACCACGGTGTGACTGGGTGCGCCCTCCTCGCCCGCGCCCGCCAGCTCCGGCAGCCGTGCCTTGGCGGGCGGCAGCGGCAGCGGCGCCAGCGCCACCGCCAGCGCGGCGCCGCTGCAGGGCATGGCGTACCAGCGCACCACAGGGCGGCCCGTGTCCACCAGCGCCACGCCGCCCGACTTGTCGCCCACAGCGATGGCGCGGATGGACTGTGCGTGCGGCGGGGATTGAGGATGCGGGAGGCGGTTGTGGGTACAGGGCAAGTGCCTATTGACGCACACGGTGTGTTGGAGCCATAGCACTTATTAAAGTGCTTGTCCATAGAACGTATTTAAGTGCTTGTGCATAGCACGTATCAAAGTTGTCCATAGCACGTACTGAAATCCGTGTAGTCCTGGCGGTAGCACGACAGCGGGCTAGGGCAGCGGTCCATTTTGGCGGTAGGATACGAGTCCGCTGCAGCCGCAGCTGCAGCCTCCAGCACACAAACACCGAAGCACAGCACGCACCTGGCAGTAGGCGAGGCTGGTGATCTCGCCCGAGCTGACGCGCACCCGCAGCCGCAGCTGCAGCCCCGCCGGCTGCCACAGCGACACAGCCGTGCCGGGCGTGTTGACACTGCAGGCAGGGAAGAAGCAGGCCAAGCCGGCGATGAACTCAGCAGGGCAACTGCAATGGCAACCTGCTCGGCCCGGGTCATCAAGCCTCTGCAGGCCTGCCGGCGCGGGTCTACCCACCTTTGCCCCTCACCGCCTTCCTCCCTCGTCCGCTTTGCCCCTGCCCACCAACCCTGCCCACCAACCCTGCCCACCAAGCCATGCTCAGTCCTCGCTCACCTGTCCAACGCCAGGCAGTCGGCGGTCCGGTCGCTGCCGCTGAACTGGTACACACGCAGCTCGCCGCGGTGGTGGCCGGCCAACACCAGACCCGTGGACCAGACCAGACTCAGAGCCGTGACCGAGCCCGGGCTGGAGCTGCCGGCGCCGCCGCCGCTGCTGCTGGGGTCGGCGGCGGAGGCGGCGGCGGAGGGCGCGGCGGCGAAGAAGGACGGGTCCGCAGCGTCGCCCAGGGGCGCGGAGGCGAGCAGCCGGGTGTTGCCGCCGTGCAGGTCCCACAGGCACACGCCGCCGTCCTTGTAGCCTGGAGGGCCAGGGTTTGCGAGGAAGGCGGGGATCGCGGAGCGGATGGGTTGGCAAGACTCGTCGGGGCTCGGAACATGGCAACCCCTGGCAGCAGCTACTTGGCAAGGCCGCGCGTTGTGCCCATGGCTGGGAGCCCGTGGCTTCCACTGAACCGCATGCGTGCACACCCACCCGTGCAATACACCAGTCCCCACGATGCGTCTCCGGGCAGCGGCGGCGGCACGCCCGCCTCAAAGGCGCCCAGGCCGCCGCTGGGGTCCCTCAGCGTCTCATCCTCCGCCTCCGCCTCCGCCGCCACCTTGCGCAGGCCGGCCAGACTGATGGCGGTGGGGGCCGAGCCGGAGGGCCTGTGGGGTCCCAGGAATGCACGATTGCATGCGTGCGTGTTTGAGGAGGAGGAGGAAACACAGGAACTTAAACAGGAGGGTATGTCGCTTGGGCAGAATGCCGCCCCTGGCAAGCCCCCGCTTCGCGTCATGCTGCGCTCTCCGCCGCTCTTTGCAGCATGCCTGCGGCGCCCCGCGCCTCCCTTCCCTGATCCATTGTGCTCAGCAACGCACAGCCCCCTTCCCGCGCCCCCTGCGCCTCCACCTGCGCACGTCAGCGGCTGCCCCACCTGCGTACGGGCACCAGCGCCGCCTCCGTGACGGTGATGCCGGTGCGCTGCTGGAAGGTGGGCGTCACGTTGGCGGGCGCCTTGGCCGCCAGGTCGAACAGCACCAGCTGCCCGCCCTCCACCAGCTGCAGCACCGCCACAGGGTCCTCATAACCTGGGCAGCGACAGGGGCGTGGGACGATGGGGCAGGAGGGGCCAGCTACGGTTACGTTTACGGTTACGGTACCAGTGTCACATGAAGCATGGGCAGGAGAGGGCAGGAGAGGGCAGGGCAGGAGAGGACAGGGCAGGAGGGGAAGGGGGGTTGTAGATACCAGCCTAGGGGAAGGGGGCCCAAGCGAAGTGGCTGCAGCAGCGTTCACACACTCGGTGTTGTGCATGTCTACACCTCTGTCCTGCAGCTGCGGAGTGCCCGTCGTAAGCAGTGCGCGCAGCCGCGAACTGAATCCAGGCCCGCACCCGCGAGGCAGCAAGCGGCACGCCCACCTGTCAGAGCTCGGCCCTGAGAGACCAGCGTGAAGCCGATGAGGTGGCCGAACCACGGCAGCTTCAGCGGCGCCGGCGTCTTGTCCTTGCGGCCCTGGGTGCGGCGCTTGGCCGCCCGCCGCCGCCGCCGCGCCCGCCGCGCCGCCGCCTCTTCCTCATCCTCGTCGTCGACCAAATGCTGCTCCTCATCCTCGTCCTCGTTCTCTTCCGCATCCTCCTCGTCTCCTCCATCGTCCTCTTCCTGCTGGCCACGCAATGCACAAGCAGCCGGTTACGATCGTGCACGCAGCAGCAACACCAAAGACCGTCATAGCCCACCAGCGTGGCCGCAACTCATCGCACCAGACAGCCCATCCCCCGCCCCTGCTCCTAGCCCTGCCGTTATACCAATCACCACGGCCAGCATCGGCCCAGCCATGCTCGTCCTGCACACCTCTCACTCGTGCTCCGCCTCTCTCACTCCACTCCACTCCACACCCCCTCAAGAGCACCCCTGATGCACGCACCCACCTGTTGTGCCGGCTCCGGCAGCGGCAGCAGCGCCAGACCCTCGGGCTGCTCCGGCTCGCCGCCGCCCACCACCAACAGCCCCTCCACCTCGCCGTAGGCGCAGCGCAGCATGCGGATGGGCTCCGCTGCGCCAGGCACCACCCTGCACACCCCATAATGGCATAAGCACACGCGGCCCGTTGCCACCAGCCACCAGCCCTTGCCGTACTATACTATGTCCAGCCCCTGCTGAGCTGGTGCTCCGCATACCGTGCCGGTTGCACACCCGAGCCAAATCCGCACCTGGCCCACCACCCCGCCAACCCGCACTCCATCGCTTGACTATGCTGCTCCCGGCCGCCCAAAAGCTGAAACCCCATCCCCCAACCCCGTCCTCCACTTCCTGAACGCCCAGTTCTCGATCCACATGGGCATGCGCTTGACTACCCCCAGCCCTCTCGCCGGCCCCACCTCAGCGCCGCCTCCACGTTGGGCTCGCCCACCTCCAGCCCCGGCAGCGACCACACCAGCACGCTGCCGTCCTCGTGCCCCGTCGCGAAGTCGCCGTGCCGCGTGCCCACCCAGCACACCGCACTCGCCGCGCCCGCCGCAGCCAGTGCCGGGTAGGCCTCCGCGGCGTCCTCCGCGGCCGCGTCCAGGCAGCACACCCGCTGCGCAGCCCTGCGAGCGCACCGCCGTCAGGCACAGCGCGTGAATTCCCTTGAGCGCCCCGGCAGGACTCTGTCATGACTGGCCCTAGTGCCCAGTATCCAACCCAAATGAACCCAGATGGACCCAAATGAACCCAGATGAGCACGGGCGCGGGTGCGGGCGCGGGGCCCGATCCCCCGGGCCTCGCCGATATGGGTTGCTGCCGTGCAGGTGTCCGCCGCCGCCCGCCACTCACCGCAGGTCCCACACCGCCACCATGCCGGCCGTGAACAGCACCAGCGCCCGGTGCACCGGCCCCAGCGACTGCACCGCCAGCTGCCGCACCTCGCCCTCGCCGCCCAGCTCCTCGCGCCGCACTGCACGGACAGGCTCACAAACATTGGCCGAGCAACAGGCACGCTGGTGTGAATGCTGTGGCGAGTGGTGTTGTGCAGAGCGCGACACCAAGAGCGCGAAAATGCCAGCGGCCGCGTTCTGAGTGCTTTTGCTTGACTGTTTTGCCTGCTGCCGCGCAGGAGCTGGCCTGCCCCTGTTCCTACCCCAGCCCACGTGTCGCCCTGCACTGCCCCACCTCGATAGGGCGCCACAACCAGCTTGCGCACAGCCCGCGGCTGCGAGGTGGCGGCCCCCGCGGCGTCTGCCAGCATGGCAATGCGCAGGCCGCCACTGGCGCAGCCCATCAGCACGTATGGGTCCCGAGCCATGTCCGCGACACAACAAATCTTGTCGTGTCGCACCTGGAAGCGTGTCCAAGTGTTCTGCTTTAGAATGACGTGGTGTGAGGTATTGGTACGAGCTATTACATGACGTCTGCCTCTATGCAGCCACGCCAAGTCATGTTAATCCGGCGGCGTATCGGAAGGCTACCAGAGCGTGCCCGGCGCCTTCCCCAGCGCCTACCTTGACGCTCCCCAGCGACCGCACGCCGCCGTGGCTGCGGTTGCCGGCCGTCACCGACCAGCACTCCATGAAGCCGCCCTGCGCACATCAGCGGCGGGGCAGGAGAAGGCGCTCTGTCAGCTGCCCTCCGCCAGCCCTGCTCCAGCCATAATGCCGTACCACAGCCTGATGCCAGGAGCCCGGTGACCGGGCCCTTCCGCCCCTGTGAGCTGGCTGCCCGCACCTCCGCGGAGTCCCGCGAGGCAGTTTGCACCTGGGTTGGCGTGGCCCCGCTGTTGCGCCGCTACTTGCCTTGGAGACGCGGAGCAGCACGCCCCGGTTACGCAGCCACATCAGCTGTCGTGTGGCGTACGGGTAGCGTGCGTGCGAGTACACGGTTCTCTCAACGCCGGGGGCGCCGAATATCTTCACCTTACCATCGCTGGTCGACACCTGTGCGATCGTGACATGCGCGTGAGTCGAACTAGGGTGGCGAACGCACAATGTCGAGAGCAACCGTCCTTACCGCGATGGCTCCCTGCACAGGCTCATACGCCAGCGCATCAGCCGTGCCTGGGATGCCAATTGATGCTTTCAGCTCATGCGATACAGCCTCGGTCCGGAGCTTGTCCGGAGCAACCTCTCGAGTTTTGGGCTTCCCCAAGCCGAACATTTGTGCGTGCCGATCTAAAGCGTCGTCCTAAATGCTTGCAAGTGTAAATCAAATTGTCATCAGCACATAGCAAATACCAAAGAGGCCAGGGAAGTGGAGTTTCACTCCAGTTTCCCGCCCTGCTTGACTGAGCCAAGGTCGCAAATGATATACACAGCGCGAAAAGTGCTCGTTATTGATGTTGTCAGATAAGAAAAGTTTGCCCGCGATGGAAGGCGACGATTGCACCGCTCGGGAGTCCGAGCATGGTCCCTGTTGGAGTCTGAGCAAAGAACCGACTGCATTTTCCCACGCAGCGGAGGTATATGACTCACTGTAACATAAAGATGACTTACACGCCTGCCACTGCCTCGCGCAGCGTATGTTTGACCACATTGACCCGCGAATCTCGCTCGACACCAGTATGAACAATATGGCAGTACCGCAATCAAGTGATGACGAAGTATTGGAAGAATTTCCACTCCGCGGAGCCGGCGAGGCGGATGGAATTCCCAGCTCTGCTGCGCCGCGGGCAGCGAGCGCAAGGCCAGCGAAGCGGCGAGCGGTCTGGCTGCAGTGCTTTGCGCCTCGTGTGAATGAGCCGCCGAGCCCGCCTCGGCCTCAGGCGGGCCCCAGCGTCAGCGGCTCCTCCTCAACCCTGTCCCGCGTGGCCCTGTCAAGTGACGCCGTGCTTTACGCCCGGCCCAACGGTGGGCGTTGCGGAGGCCCCTGTGTAATGTTCTGGTGTATCGATGAGGTTTGAGTGCGCGGGTTGCGGTAGAAGTGCCGTGCGGCCCTGGGGGTGCGGATGTAGGCCGCTGTCGAGTGCCTCGAACACGCTGGCTGACCTGTCGCCTTGGCCGGCCCTCAGGCCGAATGCGGCTTCCTTTCTCGGACATCGCGGGCGCCCAGCTCAAGTGGATCGAGGTCGGGGGAGCGCGTGCCAGCAAGGTACGCACTGGGCGGAGCGACAGCACACGATGCGGCCAGACAGCGATAGGCTCAGGGACGGGCTCGGTCACACAGCCCTGCACTGGACAGATACTTAAAGCCGGTGTCCCCAATTCGCAGGTCATCGTCTCCCGCAGAGGTGGCGGGGACCCGCTGTACATTCGTGGACTCAAGGTATGCGGGGCTATCTTCCCACCAGCATTGTGTGTCCTTGCGCGGCGGCTTTGCTCCGTGACGCCTAAAGCAGCAAAACAGGAATATGCCGGGGCGGGGCGAGCAAGAAACGTTTGACTGCTACTGGTGTCGGACTGGGACTTCGCAGGAGCCTCAGGCGTTCGTCGACGCACTGAATAAGCGCCTCCAGGAGACGGCTGGGACAGCAGGCAGCGTCACCACGACCGCCACGTCCAGTGGCGGGACGCTAAGCGCTTCGGAGCCGGCCGTCCCGCACAAGGCCGCGGAGCTGGAGGAGGCGGCAGGTGGGCAGTGGCGCGGTTCCGGACAGCGTGTATGCTGTGGGGGGCCGGTTGTGCGCTGGGCGTGCTTGGGCTGCATTTCTTCACCAGCTTTACGAAGCCGTTGGCTATGTGTGGATTGCTTGTACAGGGGCTGCAAAACAGGGACCGGCCAGGCAGCTATTCAAGGGCCAGGGGGATGCCGCTGCTGCCTCGACGGCGCCCGCCAGCGCTGCCGCTGCAGGGCCGGCACCAGCCGTAGCAGTAGCGGCCCTGGCCAACGGGTATGCACACTCAGAAATCACTCCTGCGGGGTCGGATGACGAGGAGGGCAAAGGCGCTACG
The DNA here is from genome assembly GCF_000002595.2 of Chlamydomonas reinhardtii. Lineage (NCBI taxonomy): Eukaryota > Viridiplantae > Chlorophyta > Chlorophyceae > Chlamydomonadales > Chlamydomonadaceae > Chlamydomonas > Chlamydomonas reinhardtii. The sequence continues at coordinate 7,248,889 of NC_057015.1, forward strand.
CAGCAGCAGGAGCGGCCACAGCCGCAGCAGCACCATATTGTGCCCCAGGAGCAGGAGGCTGCACTCACCATTTCTAAAGCAGTGCCTGAGCCACCACAACGGCAGCGGGCAGATGCGGCTAGCGCTGCGCAATCAGCGTCGAAGCCGTCTCAGGATCAGCTGCCCGAGCACCAGGAGGGAGCCGCGCCGGCGCTGGCCTCTTCTTCACAGCCGCTAAGCACGCCGCCCGGGCAGCCCGACGTTACGCCGCCTCTGGGCTACTCCCATTCTGTGCCCTCGACCTTACCTAGCTCCACGGCGGCGGCCGCAACGGCCGGTGCGGCGGCAGCGGCCGCGCGGGACCGGGCATCAACTGGCGGTGCGGGCGGCGCCATGACGTCGCTTAGCCCCTTTGCCACGAGCCCGGCTCAGCAGTCCGCGGCCGCAGCCATCCATGCGTCGCCGTCCTCGCCGTCGATGGTCCTGGCGGCTAACTCGCACCGGCATCATAAGGCGCCCGCGAGCGCCGGCGGCGGCGGCGGCGGCATCGCACGCCGCTCGGCGGCGGCGCAGCGGAGGGTGTCCGCGCCGGGGCAGTCACCACTGGGCGACAGGGTCAGCGTCGGAGCCTCCCAGTCGCCCACCGCCAGCGGGTCTGTGAAGCAGCCGGAGCGGTCCGGCCCGCCGCCGCCGCCGGCCGTACCCGAGGACTCCTTCACAGAGGCCGGTGCGGCGGGGGCGCGCAGCGGCAGGCCGGTGGTGACGGCCTCTGGCGTGTCCACGCCGGCTACCATCGCCACGTTGCCGTCCGGCCCGGTCCGGTACTCACCACTTCCGCCGCCGCCAGTGCCGGCCGAATCGTACACATTTCCGCCCTCCTCTTCGGCGGCGCTCAGCCTGCCGCCTCTGTCAGCCTCAGCACCACGCTTTGTGGCGGGCGGGCCGCCACCACCCATGGCAGAGGACTCGATCATGGTGGGCGCCGACTCCTGTTCTCGGTCGCAGCCAATGGCGGCTTCGCCACAGGCCAGCACTGCCGCTGGCCCCACAGAAGGCGCCGCCAGGGCCACATCCACCTCGGCCCCGGCACCGGCGCGTGGGTCAAGCCTCATTCAGGTGTCGTCATTGTCCCCTGTGATTGGAGTTGCAGCCTCGCCAGCCGCGGCCTCATCAGGGCTTGAGGCTGCAGCGGCCGCAGCAGGTGTTGGGACGGTGGCAGGGATAGCGGCATCGCAGGCTGCCGCAGCGCGCCGCCCTGCGGTGACGTTGGAGCCGCCGGCTTGGACGCCTGGGCAGGAATCTCCCGAGTCCACACCGCGACTGCAGGCAACCCCGACCTCCAGCCCAGGGGGTTCGCGGCAGCGGCACCAGCAGCAGCAGCAACAACAGCGCTCGCCAGATGCCTCGTCACCGGCGCGGGGCCTTGGGGGTGGGGGCCTGCCTCAGCGCGGGCCGTCTCGGAGCGCCTCCGCACGAGCCTCGGAGCAAGGGAGCAGCGGCTCGCCGGCAGCGGCGGCGGCCTCCACGCGTGCGGCCCCTGACGCCTCCGCACTGACGCCTGTGTCAAATCCGCATCGGCAGCAGAGCCCCGCGCAGGCGCCCGTGCCGCTGGACTACGGCAACAGCCTGGCGGCAACGGTTGTGGCGCCGCTGACGCTGATTGGGCTGTCCGCGGTGGCGGCCATGACCGCCATCGCGGCGGGCGCTGTGGCGTCATACAACGCCGCCGCCCTCGCCAGCCCAGGCGCGTCCTCCGCCTACTCCTACCCGCAGCCGTACATGCACCCGCACCAAATGCGGGACGGCGGCCACGCGGGCGTGCACATCCGCAGCGCCACCCCTACAGCAGCCAGCGGTGCCATGCCCCGGCAGGCGGGCGCGGAGGGTGAGGTCGAGGCTGCTGGTGGCGGACTGGAGCGGGAGGCGGCCTTCGTGGCCGAATCGGGCGAGGGCGCATGGTCGGTGGCCGCATTCGCGCGGCGGCGGCGGCCACTGCATCTTTCCGAGACGCCGGTGCGCGTGCTTTTCAGCTTGGCGCAGGCGGGAGAGGTGGAGGTGGAGGTGGAGGCAGCCAGCGCTAGCGCTAGCGCTCGTTCCGTGCCGCTAGCGCTCGCTCCGCGCTTTGCGGAGACTGGGATACAGACGGAGCCGCTGCGCGTCTCGGCAGCCACGAGTCCGATGCGGCCAGGCACGGCCTCCGTTGCCATGGACTCGCCGCACCTCACCGAGAGCCCCACGCAGCGTGTGTACGTCTATGACGGCCGGCCGGCGTCTTTCGCCGGCGTGAGCTCGCTATCGGACCCTGCGGCATCATCCTCGCCGGTTTCCGCAGAGTTGGCGCCGGGTGCTGATGCTGAGGCGGCCGCATCTGGCGGGGCCCCGCGCGGCGCACAGGACTGGTACATGACGTCGACGAGCGGGGCAGCGGCGGAGCCGCGTGCCGGCAGCTTCGACCTCAGGTGCGGCAATCGGGCGCAAGGTGTGCGTCTGAGGCAAAACCTGATGTGTGATGGTTAATGGCGCCTTCAGCCACAGAGCTTTACCTCTAATGTTGCCGAAATGCCTACTGTTTTCGGTTCTACAGGGGCAACAGCGACCTTAGCCTACCGTCGCCCACCGCGAGCTACAGCAGCAGCAATGCCGTTGCCGGCGTAAGCCCTGCCGCAGCCGCCGGCCTGACTGCTGCTGCTGTAGCGGGCGCAGCGGCGTACGGGGCCTCCGCGAGCGGCGCCTACCCTTACCGTGTCAGCTATCCGCCGCGACACTACGGGGGGGTGCACAGCGAAGGCATGTTTATGACCGATAGCGAAAACCTCGCAACAGCCAGCCCTGCTGAAGACGCGGCGTCATCGGGGTTCGTGGGCGCCAGCCGGTCCGCACCAGCGCCTATGCCCGCGGCATCGGGCTCGCCGACATCCTCGTCAGGGCCCTCCGAGGCGTCTCAAACCAGCACCTCTGTCTGCACCCACGGCCCCGTGCCGGCGATGTGCGCATTCGTGGCGGCGGCGGAGTCCTCCGCCGCCGCCGCTGCTGTGGCGGCACCTGCCTCGCCATCTGCAGGAGGTGCTGCTGCGGCGCAGGGGGGCCACCATGCGCGTCTGGACGGCATGGGCTCGCGGCCGTCCACCACCACGTCCCCAAGCATCTCCGCCACCACCGTGCCGTCGTCCGTCGCCTCCGCACTCTACTCGCCAATGGCAAGCGGCGCGGGCAGCACTGGCAGCGGCCGCGGCCCCGCCACCGGCGCTGTCGATGGCGCCCCCACGAGCGCACATACTTCAGCAGCCGCGTCGCCATCAGTTGCTGTGGCTGCAGCCGGCGCCGCATTCTTCGAAGGCGGCAGCCCGCAGTGGATGGACTTGCAGCAGCGGCTACTGCCGCCAGGCGACTACAGCGTGTCTGCGGAGGCACCTGTCCTGGGCTCGGCCGCCGCCCGCCACGGCGCGGGGCAGTCGGGCGGCGGCAGCTTGAGCCACTCCCTCAGCCTGCGTGCTGGCACCAGCGCCGGTGGCACGCATGCGTCTGCGGCGGCAACGGCCTCAGCCGGCATGACCAGTAGCCCACGGCCCACGGCTCTGCCTGACATTGGGTTCCCGGAGAACGCGGACGACTGCGCCTGGCTGCTGGCGCCGGCCGCCTCCGCGACTGTGCACGAGTCTGACGGCGGCAGCGCACCCACCCCAACCGCGTCGGCGGCCGCCGCCGCGCGCTCGGCCCGCAGCAGCCCGTTCGCTGGGAACGCCGCAGGCGGCGGCGTGGCAGGCGTTGGTGGTGCTAGCAGCGGCGATAGTCCAGCTGGTGCCGGTGCTGGCGGCGTCAAGGCGCTGGGCGGAAGCGGCAGCGGGGCGTCCAGTCGCCGCTCCAGCTCGGGCAGCTGCGGCGGTGGTCGTGCGGGCGGCGGCTGCAGTGACCCAACCTGGGCTTTCATGGAGGAGCCCGGAAGGTCGCCAGCCGGCGCAGCCGGTGCCGGCGTGTTCGACGGCAGCGCTGCCTTCGGCACCAGCCGTGCTGCAGCGGTTCCGCCCATGTCGCCAGGCCTGTCCGACATCTCTTCCACTGCCTACGGCGCGCCTGCCGGCGGCAACAGGGGCGCCGGCTACTGGCACTCCGGCATCAGCACCGCCAGTGCCTCGCCGTTTGGCACGCCCGCCAAGCCGGCAGGCGCATCCGGTCCCGCCGCTGGTGCTGGCGCCTCTGCCAGCCCTGCGCCGGCGCCGTTCGTGAACCCGCTGTTCGTCACGCCGTCAAAGGACGCGCGTGCGTCGGGCCGGTCGATTGAGAGGAGCGACAGCGGCGGTGACATCGCTCTGCCGCTGCTGCCGTATGGTGGGGTGGCCGCCGTGGCGGCGGCGGCGGCGGCAGGCTACGCTACTGGCGGCGGGCGGCACGGTGGCACAGGTAGTGGCGATGGTGACGGCGACGGCTCTCTATCATATACCTCCTCCGCCGGGCCTTCCACCTACGCCGGCAGTGTGGGAGCGGCGGGGCCGGTGCCTTGGGCTGCGGGCGGCAGTGGCACGTCAGCAAGTGTAGGTGCTCCCTTCGGCACGCCGCAAGGGCCCGCAGGCGCGCAGCTGTACCCGCAGCTGCAGCAGCACCAGCACCAGCAGCAGCTGAACCCGGCACACGCGGCTTGGACGGGCGTGCCGCCGCAATGGCAGGCGCCGGGACTGCCGCACGCGAGCCCGCTCATGGTCCTGAATCCCATGTATGCTCAGGAACAGGCCGCAGCCGCTTCCTCCTCCTCAGCCGCGCAATCCACTGCTGTGTCGCCTGGCGTAGACGCTGTCTCAGACCCCGCGTTTGCGACAGCGACGCACTCGCAGCCGGCCCCGCCGGCGCGGCAACCGCCTCTGGGTTGGGGCAGCCCGGCTTTTCGCACGGCCGGCAGCGGCAGCACCGGTGGCGGCTCGCAATCCACGCCGCTGGGCTGGGGCAGCCCTACCTTCCCCGCGCCCGCAAGTCCAGCACGCGGTCTGCAGCAGCAGTACCCGCAGCACCCCCAGCCCTCGCAGCAGCAGCAGCAGCAGCAGCAGCCGGCGGCTGCCTGGTCCACACCACAGGTCGCTGCTCAGCAGCAGGCGCCCATGCTGTTTTCCGGCGCGGACTCGGCGGCGGCGGCAGGCGCAGCCGCGCACGTGGACGGCCAGGCCGTCGTGACGCCTCGTCAGGGTGGCGTGAATGGCGGCGAGGGCTTGCTGTCAACTCCCAAGCAGCAGCCGCTAGCGCAGGCGTGGGGCTCGCAGCTGACCTCGCCAATGAGCAGCGTGCAGGGCTCGCCAAATAGCCAGCAAGCCAAGCACGCGGCCGCGCTGTTGCGCAACGCCAATGACGCAGTGGATGAGGCGCGGACGCTGGTCTCCCGGGGGGACGAGGCGTGGCTCCAGCACGTTGCCGAGACGCTGGCAGCGGTGCAGAACGCGATTGACGCGCTCAAGTGGCAGTAGGTGTCGTGTGTGGTTACAAGTTGCCGGACCATGCTTTGGTGTCATGCATTGTGCATCGTCTTTCATAGTACATAGTCATGCAATTCATATGTATACGTACTTGTACCGCTAGATGACGGAAGACTGCTGGGGGGAGAGGCGGGCAGTCGAGTGCGGGGGCTGGGGGATGAGGGATGAGAGGCCGTGCCGTCATGCCATCTGGAGGCCCTGCTAACGATTATGCAACCCCGTATGCACATTTGCATAAACGCATATTGTGAAGATGATTTTGTAAGTAACAACGACGGATACGAGCGAGTAGTTTGCAAATCAATATGTCAGCAACACGAGCCTCGCTTCTTGCTGCCTCGTTGCTAGGCCGATCAAGCACGATCGGCTGCTTAAAACTAGCTCCCCTGGAGCAGTTAGCGTGCGCTCGAGGATGTGCGACAGCGGCAAACGAAGCGATGGAAGCTGCGGCAAGCACCAGCGGGAGAGAGGCAACAGCCCCTGGCTGGATTGGTCGCGAACTCAAACCGGGCAAGAAGAAAGGTGGGCGTTAGATGCCCGGCGTCTGTCAGCGTGGCTACATTCTCACAACCGAAATTTCTTGCTCCATCACCATCAATCAGACCCGCCTTTGTCGTGGATGTACCTGCGGGAAGCCCCTGATGGAACCAAGACGCTAATGCCGTGGTCGGAGCGGCTCATTTGGGGCGGCGTGCTGGGCGGGATAGCGTACTTCTTCGTGCCTCGAATTTACAACGCGCGGAAAAAGGCCGCAGAGGAGGAGGAGGTGAGCGTGATTCTGAGGACCTGCAGGCGGAGCGAGCGCGGGCTGTGCTTTCGCGTTGGGGTTGGGGTTAAGGTTGGGGTTGCTGGCCGTGTACGTGCCTTCGCCCCATGCTCCTGGGGGGCTTGTCATGCGGCTGCGTGCCAGCCATGCCTCGTCTCATGCTCGTTGGTCCGACAGACCCGCACCTGCCAAGCCGACTGCCCAGCCACCGAGTTCGTCAGCCTTAGAAGCTGGGAAAGCAAACCGTACGGTATTCTAGGGGTTAGCTCTTGCCCAGCTGGGCCCTGTACCATGGCGTTGCGCCCCATCATCAGCCCGGCGCCCATCCCTCAAGCTCCTGCAACCACACACCGGCGCAACCGCCCCAACCCCCATTAACTCACCTTGTCATCCCGCGTTTCTCCCGTCCAGGCTTCCAAGGTGCGGGAGGCGGAGCTGAAGACGCGGCGACTGACCGCCATCCGCGTGCTGCTATCCAACAAGGACTGGCTGAGCGCGGACGCGGAGGCCTTCGAGGGGCTGAGCCCCAAGCAGATCGCCGAGTTCATGAAGGAGCACGGCATCAATGCAGACGACCCCTTCGAGGTGCGGTAATGGATGGGGAGTAGGGGGTAAGGAGTAGGGGGTTGGGACAGGGGGTAAGGATAGGGAGTAGGGACAGGGAGTCGGCGCAGGCTTTAGGTGTCAGGCACGGGGAGGGGGACAGGTGGTGGAAAGGAGATGATGGGGATGTTGCACGGGCGTGTCGGCTTGATGATGTCGGGGTGGGGGTGCAGGTACTGGTGCTTCTGCCGCACTGAAACCTATAACTCGCCTCTTGCGCCCTTTGAACCTTTGCCTGAGCAGGGGATGTCGCCCGAGGAGATCGACGCCTTCGTTGCGAAGACTGGCATGCAGATATGATGAGGTCGAAGTCAGCAACTCGGACAGCCGGGCATGGACGTAGATTGCTCTGGAGCGGGAGCCGATGCCGGCAGCGGAGCAAGCAGCGGGCAGCAGTGGTGGGTGTGGGGAGTAAAATGGAATCGGCTTTGACGCAGTAGGCGGTGTGTGGGGCGTGGGGGTGAGCGGCTATTGTAGGCGTGCGCCTGAGCCGCTGACTGTAGGACAGCAGGAGGCCGTGTGATGTGGATGCCCGACGGGCTAATATAGACAAGCCTCGTGATGCTGTGGCCGGGCTTTTTAGCATCATGGACCCCGATGGAGGGTAGTCGCGAGGATGCCGGGAAAAGGTGCAGTGCTGCCCGTTGGGATAGCGGTTACGGCCTGTTCTACCGCAGACACTGGTGATGCAGAGTTTAGGGGATAGCATGTAGACTTGTGATTGGGTAAGCAGGGCGGTGGCAGGGCATGAAGGAGTAGCGTATGAGGCAAAGGGAAAGCCTCATCTTGAAGTGTATCAGGTGGGATTCGCGCGCGGTTTCTGCATGGGGGTTGCATGGCGGCCCGGAACTCCGTTGTTAAGCCCCTTGCTTCACGCCCTGTTCCCCATAAGCATAACCACTTGTTCACGCACTTGCGGAACTGTGAACCTTATTTCGCCCGCCGCCCCCAGCCGCCCGACTTAGTGGGACTGCCGCCTGCAACTACTCTGCGTACGCTTTGCCGTGGCTTACTCGCTTCGTAACGTTGTTAGTGGCTTAGAGTTGCCAAGGGTTGCGCAGCGGCAAAAAGCCTTGCCGATCGTTCAGAGTCGCAAGAAAATGTCGTCGTCGCCAAAGTCCGCGGAGAAGGTGTCCGATCTGGACGGCCGTCCTCCGGAGAGCACCGACTTCGCCAACTACTTCTGCACCTATGCATACATCTACCACCAGGTGCGCGCCATCCGGTCCCGAAAGCGCCTCCTTGACGGGTTTTAAGGCGGTTGCCTACATAGTCTGTATTTTTATGTATATTGCAATTGTTGGGAAGGCTCGCGGTTGCCGGTCACGTTGGTTTAGTTCGCCGGCGCCGGTTTCGGTGTTTGGGCGCGCCAGGCGTGCGTGGGGAAGACCTCAACCCTGTAACTATCAATCCATGCGGGCAATGAGTTCGTTGTCAGAGTCCCAAACGCTGATCTGTACTGTGCGCTCTGGCCCGTGCGCGGGAGGGGGAAAGTCAGCACCACCACGCTTACCCTCTCATTCACCAGAGCTTCACCAAACCCAGCAGCCTGCCCTGCTCCGCCCTTGCTGCATTCTAACCTCTCTTCGCCCGCCGTATCCCCTCACCGAAACCCCTCACAGAAAGACATGCTTGAGGACCACAAGCGCACCGGCGCCTACTACCAGGTGTGCTTGCGTGTTGTGTGAATGTGCGCGCGCGCTGTGTTTCGGCTTGCTTGCTTGTTTCGGCTTGCTCGCTTTGTCATACCGTCGCGCGTAACCTGCCGTACGGGTGATGGGGTCCCTGTCAGGTGCATCTCTTGTGCTCTTGTCGGGCGCTGTTCCGCGTGCCAGAAGCCCTCGCCTAACCCTGCATATCCCCCGGCCTCGGTAACCTTCAGGCCGTGCTGTCCAACAAGCGCCAGTTCCAAGGGAAGGTGAGGACCGGCACAAGGCGGGCGGGCACAGGGAGGAGGGCACAGCGAGGGTGCAACAGGCGGCAGGCAGCAGCAGTAGCAGAAGAGAATGGGCTAGGCAGGGGGCGGGGTTGCAACGGCTTTGACCAGGCTGGGAGCCTGGACCGACTAGATTAGGCCGGGTTAACGGCTCAGCAACAGATGGCTGCAGCACACGGCAGCAAGCAAGCAAGCAATGGAGCAGTCCTGCGCGCAGCCGCGGCTTGTTCCAAACCCTTTATGCGTTCCCCTCCACCCCACGCATCCATCCCCTGCTAACTCTCTCCTTCCCCACCTCTCCCCCACCTCTGCCCCACCCACCTCCCTCAGGTGGTTCTGGACGTGGGCACGGGCAGCGGCATCCTGGCGCTGTTCGCGGCCAAGGCCGGCGCCAAGAAGGTGTACGCGGTGGAGGCGACCAACATGGCCAAGAATGCTCGGCTGCTGGTGGAGCACAACAAGGTGCGTGTGCGTGGGTGGGAGTGGATGAATCATGTCCAAAAAGGGGGGATGGAGGGGGTAATGGGGCGAGGGCGAGGTAGGAGCGGGAGGGGAGGAGTGTTTCGCAATCCTGAACGTGGGTCTTCGGTCCTCACCAGGCCCGTGTGGCACGGGGGCGGTGGGCTGCCATCACAGGGAGCGCCGTGCATACACGCCCCATGTCGAGCCCGGCCTGACCACCTTCCCTCCCGATTCCCTCCCTCCTCCTCGCCCCCCCCCCCCCTCAGATGAGCCACGTGGTGGAGGTGATCCAGGGCACCATCGAGTCCATCGAGCTGCCCGAGAAGGTGGGCGGGGGTGTGTGTAGCCACTCATGCGAACGGTTTGTATGAAACATGGAACGGGGGACGGGAGGATGTGCCGGGGCACAGGATGGGGGAAGGGGGAGGAGGAGGGGCGGCATTGTCCCAAAGTTGTGGAGCGGAGGACAACTGGGGCTGGGGGTTCGGGACACACAAGTGTGGTTGCGTGGACTGCCCTTCATGCCATGTCTGCAACCTCCTCTGCCCTCCCCAGTTCCATGTTTCACACCACCCCTTCGCATGAACAGCTATCCCCCCTCATGCTCCTCCTCCTCCCCACCCGCCCCCTGCTGCCCACAGGTGGACATCATCATCTCGGAGTGGATGGGCTACTTCCTGCTGCGCGAGTCCATGCTGGACTCAGTGCTGGTGGCGCGCGACCGCTTCCTGGCGCCCGGCGGCGCGCTGTACCCCTCCCACGCCTCCATTTTCATGGCGCCCATCCGCTCCAACCTGGCGGCGCAGAGGACCTCCGAGTTCCAGGTGGGAGGGTGTGTGTTTGTGTGTGTGTGTGTGTGTGTGTGTGTGTGTGTGTGTGTGTGTGTGTGTGTGTGTGTGTGTGTGTGTGTGTGTGTGTGTGTGTGTGTGTGTGTGCGGGGGCGGGCAGTAGGCGGGCGTGAATGGAGGGGTAGAGTGGCCATGGAAGACCGTGCAGGGCAGTGCGGGGGTAGGCGAGTAGGTGGTTGGGCGTGGTGCGGGGGGCCGGGGCGGAGGAGGTTGGAGAGGAGCTGTGCAGGTAGGGGTGAGGGTGAAGGGAATGAGCTGGTGGAGTGCAGCGAGTCATTTGTCGCGTATGGGGTATAGGGCGTGGGTATAGGGTGTGTTAAGAGTGGGAGTGGGCCGGCGGGGCAGAAGCGCGGGCGGGCAAGGGAGGCGCCCTGTGGTGATGCGGGGGAGCGAGGCCGCGCACCGCCTGGGACTTGGTGCCGCCACCTTGACCGCCACCAGGCATTACCCGCCCACCCTGACTCCAGCGGGCTTCTTACCTGCTTCCCACGTGACGGCCCCCCTAAACCCTATCTCCATCTACCAATCTTTGCGACCCCCGTCTACCATACTCATAGCTAATCATAAATGTAACCCCCCTACCCCCTACCCCCACACAGAACTCCATGGAGGGCTGGGCGGAGTTCCTGCATGAGATGCAGCACTACTACCAGGTGCGGCCGGATGCGGGCGCGTGTGCAGGAGGGGTGGACCAACAAGGGAGCGTTGGAGGCTTGGAATGTTGTAACAGCGGCCGCAGCAGGAGGATGTAGGGCGGGGGAGGAAGGCACTGGACTCGAGGGAGGAGGCGGAGGAGCACTATGGGGGAGGGGCGTGCAGGGTAACTGGAGGCTCGGCTGTTGTCATGTTGGACGGATGGGGTGAAGGCAGGCGGCTGCATGGGCTGGTGCGTAGGCGTTCAGCGCGCCTATGCCTTCCAGTACTCGACACACGCACACGCACTCACCCAGTTACCCATGTCCAGTCGCTGTACACTGTGTGCCACTTCCCTGACTACCCACGCCCCTGCTCCCCCGCTCGATCTCTTGCATTGGGCTCGGTTCAGTTTGGGCTGGTACCTACAACCCCACCCTGCCCTGCCTGTCCCGCCCGCGCAGGTGTCTCTGGACGTCCTGTCTGACGGCTACCGCAGCGAGCAGAAGGACTACTACCTGCACACCAGCCAGTGGACCGACACGCACCCGCAGCAGCTGCTGGGCCCCGCCGCGCCCATCATCAAGTACGACCTGAACAAGCTCACGCTGGACGAGCTCAAGGTGGGGAGAGGCTGAGATGGGCAGAGGGAAGGGAAGGAAGGGGGATAGGGGCTTTGTGGAGCAGGGAAGACTGGAGGGGAGGGAAGGAAGGGGGAGTGCGGCTTGGAGGAGCCGGGGGGAGGAGAAGGCACGAGAGGGGAGGCGTGTTTCCTAGCTTGTGCTCCCTTACACACGCCTGCACGCGCGGGTGGGTGCGCACTCGTTTTGTTTCCCTTTCACCACAACGCGCGCGCACACGCTGTGTCCACGCAGGCCCCCCTGAAGAGCGAGTTCGTGATGCACATGACGGACGGCGGGCCAGTGGACGCGCTGTGCGGCTTCTTCGACGTGCTGTTCAAGGGCAGCGACGAGAACCCCACAGACAACGAGATCCGCCTCTCCACCGCGCCCGACCCCACCGGTAAGGAGCAAAGCGACGAGCCACGCGCTGTGGCACGCGAATGGGCTTGGGGCGGGGCGGGGACTCGGGGCGGGATGGCACGGTTGGGTGCGGGGAAGGGCAACGACGGCCGGATGCATCTGTGGTTGCGGGTGACGTGGCGTGGAGCAGGGGGAGGGGGCGCTGTGGGCATGACGGCGGGCAGCCAGCAGCCCTGTGCAATGCCCCCACCCGGCCGAACCAATGCATGCCTCAGTGCATGCCATACGCTGCTCACCCTTTGTCCCGACTCGCCACCCGACTACCCCACCCAAACTCCCCCACCCGGCCACCCTTCAGGCGCGACGCACTGGGGCCAGCAGACCTTCCCGCTGCACCCGCCCATCGACTGCGCGCCCGGCGACCGGTTGCGCGTGAGCGTGGAGGTGACGCGCCGCGCCGACAACCAGCGCCTGCTGCACGTCAAGGCCGCCGTCAGCGTGGAGGGCAACTCCATCTACGCCGAGCAGAGCAAAACGCCGCGCGAGTTCCGCTGGAACATCGAGTAAACAACGAGGCGGGTTGTGCCAGCGGGGAAAGCAGCACCCAAAGCGTGGAGGGGCTGGCCGACTGGCTGGCTGACGGTGTGGGAGCGCCGTGGTTTTTTTGCGTTGCTTGACATGTGCGCCGTGCGTGGTTTGTCGGTAGTTGGTAGTGTTCTTTGGTTGGGTCGTGTGTGGGTGGGAGGGTGCGCGCCGTGTCGTGAGCCTGCGTTACAATTTTTGGCCGTCTGTGAGTGTTGCTTTCATCGCAAGAAGCTCGAGCGGGGAACTTGGAATGGCAATGGTGCAAGCGGGCCGGGGCGCCGTCGTGTGTGTGCTGCACACCGCCAGGTAGGCTTGGAGGAATCGATCATGCCTTCGCCTGTTGGCTGGGGTGGCAGCCCTGACGCGCGGCCTGGGCTAGGCGAGGGTCCGTCCGTCCGTGTCACCGTTGTGTGTGCATTGAGGCACACAGTGGCACATTCTGACGTTCAGTGGACCCTCGTCGCATTGCGCATGGGTTAGCTAGCCTGGGTGCCCTGTGGTGGGTTTGGGCGACCTTGAGGGCTCTAGAGCTGCGCCCGCCCATCGTAGGTGAGAGCTGGGCAGATGGAGATGGCGGCAGGAGTGTGCGAGTTTATTTTGCTTTGGTTCATTCCCTTTTTGCAAGCCTGGTGTTACTATACGGTGAGGGCCCATAAGTGCATTCAAATGCAGCCTGCGTGTTCCTTTCCTGGCGAGCGGGCTGGCGCGCGGAGGGGGGCGGCTGCGGGTAGCGTCGCTGACGAGGTTGCGCACCATGAAGATAGGATGCCTGGCAGTACGCCCCTGCGGCGTCAAAGCCTGTAACATGGAGCCAACGCCGCCCTAGCTGTGTTCGGTTCAGGCAGTGCGGGCAGGGAGGGCGCAGGCTGCGCGATCCAGAAGAACCATGGGTCCTCTTGTCTACAAGTTCTACCAGAACGCGAGCGAACCGTCGAAGAACACGCGCACTTCTCAAGAACAACAAGTATTAAGTCGCTTGCGATACAGGGCTAGGTCCTCAAGTGTCGTTGCGCTACCGGAAATGGAAGCCAAAAAAGTACCCGGCACGAACCCCGCACAGCTTCGCGACTGGTTTGCGGCGGTTTTTCCTGACCTAGGAGTGGTGCCGAAAGGAGGTTTCAAGGTGAGCCACGACCGGACGCGAGTAAAAGATCGCAACGGAAGACGATTCATTTTTCGGCCGCTCGCGCAGGTGGCCAGCCTCACCGGCTCTCTCAGCCTAAGCCTGCTATTTGCGGGCGGCATATACGTAAGTTTGCTACAAATGGCGGGAAGAGAGACGGTTTGGGACTCCGGGAGCTACCGGCGAGGGACTGTGCACCCGGTGACCGCAGCTGGGGGTCCGCAGCGCACACAGGTCTTATGGGCGCTAGCACTGGGCATAAGAGCTTGCAGAGCACCCGTATGGTTTCTTGCTGTCGCTGCGGTGCCAGAGTGGGCGTGCGGCGTGCGGTGCGTATGGCGCACCAGCGCTCTCATGCGCTCTGTGTCAGTCACCATGTTCAAGCCACCGTCATCCCCATCCCGACGCCGTTGTTGCTGTTCCACACCCACGCCGAACTTGACTATATTGCTTGCGGCTTGCATTCCTGCAGTACCTCAGCACACGGTATGACAACATGCGCTCGGGAGAGGCCAGCGGAGGAGACGACAAGGCCCGGTGATGAGGCCTTGGGCGCTGCGCATTGGCGGAGCTGTTAGCAAATGGGGCGGAGCACCGGAGAGGACAGAATGGATGAGACGGGAAGGCCGGTGGGCTATGCAAAGCGTTGCGCGCATAGCGTTGCGCGCGCCGTGTGGCACATATTGTGGCGATGACATGGCATACGGTAGACTGTCGTGTATTGTATAACCCCTGTGGGGGTTGTGTGTGTGTTGCAGAGTTGTAGGTGAGGCCCGAACGGGAATACCGTACATGCGCGTACATGGCAGCACGCGTACATGGAAAGATGAACGTGTATGGGGGAATTAGATTGAGTTCGAAGGTTATGAAGTTACTGATTTTACGGAGGCGGGGTGGGACTGGGGGCGGGCATGATCGCGCAGGTGGCTAACGGTGTGCAAGGGTGCCGCAGCTCCGAACGACACGGACTGGGGGTTCCGGATGTCACGGATGCAACGAACGTTTACCCAGTTTTACGGTCCCACAATTTGTGATGCCAACAGGGTTGGGCCGTGTCAGACGAGGATAGGTTATCTGTCTGCGCTGTGAACACCGCGCTTGGAGGATCCCGAATTCTGAGTCGGCACTTCATACAATTACGTTCCGTTGTGTCTTTGCATGGTGTGTAATGACCCTGAGGTTATCAAATGGGAACAGCGGCTATGGGAACAGCGGCTATGGGATCGCGGGTGACAAGAGCCTGCAGGGGGTCGGGGGAGGGGGGTCGGGTGGGGTGCTGGCGGCACGGTCGCCGTCAAAGTGTCCACGGTAGCTCTTACGAAAGCAGGCCAGCTCGCCATCCACATACAAAAACCTTAGCAGTTTCTAATGCAAGTTAACTCACCAGGTTCTTTGGGCGAGCGGCGGTGCCGGTCGGAATGAGGCCCCCTGGAGCGAACCGAGCTTTATTTAGCCCCCTTGCGACAACCCATCGACTCATTCTCTGCTGTCCACTGCAACACACATACAAGACATGCGGTAGCAGCATCTATGCCGCTCTACGAGCTGCTCATGCTCGCCAAGCCGTCTCTGCCTCGCGCAGAGATGGTGGCCTTGATCAAGGGTCTGGGCGACCTGGTCTACCGCAATGGCGGCTTCGTGACCTCGCTAAAGAGCTTTGGCGACCAGCATCTAGCCTACGACCTGCGACGCCCCTTTGAGAAGTATGACCGCGCGCACATCTGGCAAATGGACTTCGTGTCCAGCGTCGACGCCATCAAACCCCTCGACCACGGCCTGCATGTCAACAACACCGTTCTACGATGGGTGCTTGTTAAGCGGCCGATGAGCGACAAGTCGGCGGCGGCGCCGGCAGCCGCCACACAAGCTGTTGAAGCCATCGCCCAGCCCCAGCGGTGACCCGGCCCCTCCCTCCACTGCGCCGGCAGCTATTATACTCAATCGTGTGTGGACCTTCTTCACACCAGCAACATATACCCACCTACCTACTTCATGAGCTCCGTGCTGGCGACCCCTCTGACTGGTGAGTGCTGGCTGAGTTCCTTCCCGCTGCAGCGCCTGCTGGCACTCTGCATACGCACGCCATCCACTGCACGCACGATGAGCGAGTGACGATAAAAAAGTTATCCCTGTCGGAATTCACCAAAGGCCGGTGGATCTATGTCGACCATTAGCTCTAACTGACGCTCTGAAGGCTGGCACATACCGCACCGCATCACCCATGCCTCCTCCGCGCATCCGCACTTCGGCAGTGATGAACGGAAATAAACAAGCTCAACAGATCTGAGCTTAATGCTGTGCTGACAACTTCCCCGCTGTACTGAGCCGTCTCCGCTTCGCCATGCACGCCACTTGCACCCGCCCTCTTCCGGCACACTTGCACATACCCCGCCTCGCACCACTCTGTGTGGATGACGATAAACACAAACAACTAAGTCGGATTCCTTCTGATTTCTTTGATGTATGTTGACCGCTGACACACGGGGTCGGCGCAGAGCGCATCGGCACTTATCTTGTTGCGTCGTACTGAATGGTGCCTCCACTCGCGCACGTTTTGCCGCAGATGCCTGGCGTTGCTCCAAGCTTCAGTTTCGAGGTGCAGCGGCAACTGGAGGTCCTTCCATTTTTGGCACTATGTGCTCGATGACTTCATGGTGTATGACTACAGCCGGCCATTGCCGCATCTGTACCTGAGCATTGCGCGTCTGCGTGTTGTATTACTAAGCTGTGTATCTGTGTATCCGGCATGCGCATAGAGTAGGAACAGTGGCGCAGATGCATGTCTGTTCCCGCTAGAATTCAAACGACCATTGATTGAGGTTGATCTAGGATGACGCGTCGCGTCTAGCGGCTGGGATGATGGAGGAGGATGATTGTGAGGACTTGCGGGTCGTTACAGGCAGTAGTGATGTGGAGGCGGCGCTAAGTGGTGGGTACGATATGATGGCAACTTCAGCCAACGCATGCGATAAGGCTGGCTCTGTAAATACAGATGCGCGTCATTATACACGGTCACCCACTCACCCCGTCCAGAGGTTGCGAGTCATTCTGGGTCATCATTACAGGGAGGCTGGCACAGCGGCGCGCTTTGTTGTGGGCTTGTGGCAGTAGGACGCCGGTCGACTGCCTGCAGGTGCGCATCGGCTATGCTATCCGCGCGGTGTGGCGTCGCATTGAGTCTGTGTGGTGCTATCGCCTTGGCCGGGCGCCCGGAGCGTGAGGAATGCGCGTCAGCAAAACATCGACACAACCTGCCAGCTACCGTCGGTACAGTAACAGCGCGCGAACGACGCACCAATGCCTTGTCCCTTCTTGCTACGCATTTATGTGGGCACGGGTGGGAGCCACACACATCGGGACTACGCTTTCCTGCCCCTTGCCATGTTCCATCACGAGGGCAGCGCCAGGCTGGGAGATAAGGCAGCAGGGGCACAGGCTCACCTAGTAATATCAGCCTGTTACATTCCAAGGCCATCCTTCAAACGCCACATGCTTTTTTGAGACGGGACGCCGCCTCTCCAATTCGAGTGCTCCTCCACTCCTCATGTTTGCACCAGCCACCTGCAGCTGCTTGCCCGCCCGGCACCAAACTGACCACTCACCACCAAACTGCTTGGCAGGGTCTGGAAATACGTTGCACAGTACGGGGCTGCGCCAACCTGCCCCTTACTTTGTCCCATCGCATTAAGACCACCACGGATCGCCTTGGGCACCCAGCTTCTAGCCCCATCCACTGCGACCGCTTCAATGCCACGCCACAGCCGCGTGCCTGGCCAGCCGCGCAGCTCAGTCCTTCTTGGGGCCTGCCGACTTGACTTGCGGCCGGAACTGCTCGCCCGCCGGCCGCTGCACGTACAGCTTGTCCTGCGTGGGTAAAGCGTATGTGGAAGCGACGGCAGCATGGCAGTCAGTCGTTGCAGCGCCCAAGCTGGTATCAGGTAATGTGAACGGTGGTGCGCGTTTGCAAACGGGAACAGGACCCCGGCTGGCATGTAGCTAGTCATACAACGCAGGCCATGCCAGCCAGCCGCATGCGGTCACAGGGATTCAGGGTGAAGCTGGCTCGGCGCAGGAGAGGCCGTGACTCCTACACATGCACCCTGCCCGCACTCCGCCTCCGCCCCGGCGCGAACAGCCCCACCAGCCCCACCTCCCACGCCCTGGCCTGCCCCGCCCTGAGCGGCTCACGTCGTCATTGGTCTTGAGCTTGGGCGGCTTGAGCATGCCCGTGCTCTTCTTGTTGCCGCCGCCCTTCAGGTAGTCGTGCCAGCCCGTGACGCGCTGGTCGCGGTTCTTCTCCCAGTTCTGTTCGTGCTCCTTCTTGGCCTTGTGCCGCTCCTTGGCGTCCTTCTCCTTCTCCTCAATCCGCAGCGTCTCCTCTTTTAGCTGCGGCAGCGGGGCAGGCAACACAACGGGAGTTGCGTTACGTGCCGCAGCCCAACAATGTCATCAAAACGAAGCAGCCCTGCGTCGCCCCACAGGCCACACCCAAGACCACCAGCACCCTGCACTGCCCTTGTGCAGTCGGGAGGCGTCTTTCCCTCCAGGTGAGAGAGCACGTCCGCAGGCTTGGTGCGGCTTCAGCTCAGAGCAGCTCAGGGCTGCCACCGCTACCCGTGCCAAACCCACCCACCCGAGTTACCCCTGAATAGACTACCCTCCCTCCCTTCATTGGCAGAAGCCCCTTGATCTAACTCAGCAGCCACACAGCATCATCCCCTCCACAATCATTCCGCCCCCCCCCCCCCTCACCCTAGGCCTATTGCCCCGCTCACCCGCTTGCCCAGCTTGCGCTTGCGCCACTCGCTGCGCGCCAGGACGTCCCGCGACTTCATTTTCCAGCGCTCATGGAACTCGTCCGACTTCTCCCACTCCGCCTCCAGGCCATCTCTCCCGTCCTGCGGGCAGGATTGGTCGGGAGCACATGTTGCGCGCGGTCATGGCAGGAGAAACCATAAGTGCCCGCATTGTTCCCCACCCCGCGCGCGGCTTTTGGTCAGCCCGCCTCCTCTTATGCCGTGTATGCTTTGATGCCAGTGCCTACCACACTTTTCCCGACCCGACGCAGCGCAGTGTGCAAGCCACAATTATGACCCTTCCCAGGCCCAGCCCCGCCAAGCTGATACACATGCCACCCCGCCCCCATCTATTCCGCTACGCGACACCGCACAGCCCCGGTAGCTGCAACACCGCTCCCAACGCCCCGTGCCGGTCCCTTGCCCTCCCCGCCACCATCCTCGTGCTCTCTGCTCAGTCCCTCACCTCGTGCAGCAGCGAGGCCACCCGCACAATGTTGTCGTGCTTGGTCTCCTTCTTGCGCTCCTTGCGCACCTCGTCTGTGTGTGATTGGGGGTATGCGTGAGTATGGTAGAGCCCCGGCGGTTGGGCATATACACACATGCCCTTGCGCACCGCGTCGCAGGTCTCGCTGGCGAATGAAGGCTTTCCCTACTAACCAGGCGGCACCAGTATCCCGTCATGGGCACAGGGCCTGGTGACGCCTGGCGACGGCTGGCAGCGCTCTCGCATGAAGCGCCCATGTCACCCCCCCCCCTGTTATCATCCTGCCGCCTCTGGCGTCTCCCACGCACCTTTGGCCATCTCCAGGAACTTGAGCAGGTTTTCCCGCTTCTCATCGTCCAGGAGCTCCTTCTGCGCCTCGCCCAGGACTGTTTGTGTGAGGGAGTTGCAATAATACCACGTTGCGGAGCTGGCCAAGTAGCCAAGTAGAACGCCGAGACGCTGTACAGGTTGTGGCGTGGAACCCCAGAACCACGTGCCAGAACTCACACACCCGGCGCGGCCCACCATCTTTCCCTCCCTAGCCCGCACAGCACCCAGCCCCCCTTACCCATACACTCACTGTCAAACGCTGTGGACGCCTGCGGGTGCTTGCACTTGTCTGGGTGAACCATGAGGGACAGCTTGCGGAACTGCTTCTTGATTTCCTCTGGCGTGGCGTCAAAATGCAGGTTCAGCTTCTCAAACGGATTGAGCTTGAAGGCCCAAAGGATTCGGTTGACCTCATTATCACGGTCGACCTCTTTGAGGTCGGAGAAGAAGGCCTGCGCACCAGGAGAAGTGGTTGGGCGATGAAGATTCCGCGACTTTGGTTTTGACCGGTGCGCCCACGCTTACACACGCACATTAAGCAAGTCGTCAGGGTCAAGCTCCTCTGGTGGTGGTCGCTCCAGAGGCGCAGCGGCCTTCTCCTCCTCCTCGACTGCTGCCGCTGCTTGGCTGCTCGGTCCTGGCCCCGCCTCGCCCTCCTCACCCATTATAACTATGCTTAAGCAAATCTAGGAATTAGTGACTCTGTACTCTAAAAGCGACGCCCTGTTTGGCTTCCGCTGAGGCGCGAATGGACAAGTGTTTTTGGGCGAGGGGAGGATAAGGTGGCGAACAGGGGAAGTGCAGAGGTCTACGAGTGGAAGGTACAAAATTACATGGACAACGAGTTGGCCAAGGAAAACACAGGGCGCGAGATCGGATACACAATGCGAGGGGGCGTGCCGAAGCCCACGGGGGTGTGCCGAAGCCCACTTCATTGGTATCGGACAAACTCACTCCAACCCACCGCGCTCATCACTTGAAAAACTAAGCCACGTAAGTACACAGCTTCGGCAGACAGTACAACCCCACAAAATCTTCGCAGCTTGCGCCCGGTCAGACGGGGTCAGAGGCAGGGGAGGAGGGCCTCCCCTGGTCAGAGGCCTTCTTCTACGCGCCTTACCGGACCGTCGCTCCCACGCTGACTGACCGCAGCTCACAGGACCCGCTGTGCGTTCCGCTTGCACATTCCCCGGGTGCCTACATAACATACCAGTCACGCCGGCCACAGCGTTTGCCGTAAACTTCTTCAGTCCTAGAAAGTCCCGCGGCTGAAATGAATCGTTGAATCCACCATCCACTCGCTCGTTGCCCAGTACTGCGCTCGCGCGACGCGGCCAGCTAGCGGCCCTATATGGGGTCTTCCTTGCAGCTTGTGCTTAGTGGGACTTAACTTTCCTGCAGGGCAGGCAGCAAAGGAACATGTTGTGAGCGCCCAGCACTTCAGACCCGTGCCCAGCTGCTTGCCCTCCGATGAGCATACTGCACCAGCCCAGCACCCTTCCCAGCCATCTCTCTCCCTCTCTCAATCGTCACCCCAGGCAGCCTCACCCGGTGGCAGCTACTGCGGAGTTGACATGGCGGGCGCAGTAGATGATGCAGGTGACGGGCACAACGATCCAGATCGCGTTGGCGCCCACAAAATAGCCCCAGAAGTAGAGGGGCTCGGGGCGCGTGTGCTTCTCCACGCCTGCACCATCAGCAGCCGTTGGAAAGAGTCCGTAAGCGGGCACTCTCGGCGATAGCTGGAGCTCCACTCGCGAACTTCTCAGAGGCCCGCCTTCAGTGCGGAACCCGCTGCACCCGCCCACAGGTCCCCCTGCTCGTCCACGCCCCAGGAGCCCTCACATGCCCACGCCCGCCCACCCCCATCATCGCAGTAGGCCACAATACGCTACGCAATGCATGCTGCCGCTCCGCCCGCCCTTCCTCGCCCGCCCGCACCGATGTGAAAGCAGGTGAGGTAGTACAGCACGTCGCCATATAGCTGCCCCAGCGACACCAGCAGCATGGCCGTGAAGCGCCAGGCCTTGCGGTGCAGGATGCCGTACACAATGGCGAAGCAGATGGGGCCCCAGATGAAGGCGGTCACGCCCTCCATCTGCACAATGAAGGCGTCGCGCGTGGCGTAGCGCGAGTCCGCCTTGGCGTACTCCTTCCCTGCGGGTGGTCCGGCCAGCCGATTGGCAGGCATGGCTCAGGGGCTTGGCGACCGGCTCGCGTACATGCAAACATGCTCAACGATGCCTTTGTAACCAGCATGCATGCGGGAGCTGTTAACATTGTGGCCAAGGGGGGCGGCGTGAGCATCTGGCGGATGCGGACGTGGCCATCCTGGCCATCCTTGCCCAAGCCCCTGCCTGTGCACCGGCAACCCTTTATCCCACTCACAGATCTCATTGAGAATGTTTCCGGTGGTATCCTTGTAGAAGTTGGCGTTGGCCACGACGGTCCCTGCGCGTGCCCAGGGCGGGGAAGTCAACGTTCGGGAGCTGCGTGTAGGTCCCGACGACCAGCGCACGCACCTTCAATGACGAAGTGAATGATGCCCGTCACCATCCACCAGCCAGCCCACAGACGCTCCACGGAGCTCAGGTACTTGAAGCGGCCTGCAGCCGGAGCAGTGTGTGACACCGTTATATGTGCGCATCGGTCGCCGCGGCCGCGGCAACTTCTATGTTGACTCTAATAGGCCATAGTTTTCTCACCTGTAAGCAAAAACATGAAGATGACCACCAGGGCCGAGCTGCCAAAGAAGACAGTGAGGATGGTTTCATAGGGGATGATGTTGGGCACGAAGCCCGGCAGCTCCAGGTCAAGGGGAAAGTATGGATGCTTAGCCATCTTTGTGGTGTACACAGAATTGCAACAGGAAATTCAGAGACGAACCCCAGGGGTGGACGGAGAGTCGGATCGGCGGGAAGTCCATGTCTGTCGAGACAGTAATCCACCAAAATGGCTGACGGTTAATTGCAAAGTTGATCTTAAGCCCTACAGCACTTCTTGAATTCAACTACTACTGCTATGGCAGCCTGCGGACTAATACAACATTCTTGCATGTGTTTCTGACTTTCGCGCGTGCGCGCCCCGTGACGTCGGCCCGCATGAGGAAGGTGCTACAAATGGCTGCACCATTTCAGAAAGCACAAGACCGTCTGGCGCTCCATGAACTCATCCGAGTGGGGGTTGGCCGGCAGGAGGACCTGCGCTTGCTCCAGAACGTAAGGTCCCCCTGTGACCGGCGGAGCTTCGCCTGACCCGCCCCTTGCCCCTGCCCTTGATGTATGCCACCCTATCTCCGAAGCACTACCACCAGCCCCCATCGCCAACACCACCCACCGCACAGCCAGCGTCCTGCTCCGCCTCCTCCTCTCCTCGGGGGTTGCTCACAGGTGGCTATGCAGGCCGCCTGCCTGCCTGCCGCCTCGCTGGCGCAGCTGTTGCGCGAGGCCGCCCTGCGCGAGGAGTGGCGAGGCCAGCGCGAGTCAGCGCTGCTTCACTCGCTGGGCCCTCAGTCGCTGGCGGGGTTGCTGGGGCTGGGGCCGGGGTCGGGGCCGGGCGTGGGCTCCGCTGACGGGCGGATGCTAGCCGACCAAGTGGCCGCGCTGACAGAGGTGAGAGCGAGGCGCAGCGGCTATCGGGAACGATCCATTGGTTCTGTATGGAGACTGGGGAGAGAGCTGCTGCGGCAGCGGTGTGCTGTGGGAAGGGCGGTGTGCCTCCTGAAGGGAGGCGTTGAGTGCGCAAGGACCGCCGTATGCTGCGACCGCACCATGCCGCACCACGGCACCACACGAACCACGGCACCACCACATGCTGCTCACGACTACGGCAGATGGTGCTGCCAGGTTGCCTGCAAGGCTTGCCAGGTCCCACCCGCCAACACAACATACTGCATGTGAGCATGTCAAGTGTACCCGTCGCAGATGATAGAGCAGCAGCAGCTGCGCCGCCGTCAGCGCGCGGCGCAGTCCGGCGGCTATCGCGGCGGCGGCACGCCGGGGGCCGCCTCCCGTGGCGCGCCGCTGTCCCCCCGCTCAACCGCTTCCGGCGCCGGCGGCGGCGGCGGACCCGCCATGTTTAAGCCCTACCTGGCCGCCCCCACGCCGCCACGGCCAGCCACGGTTCGTGGCGGCACGGCTGCGGGTGGGGTGCGGCCGCCCGGCCACAGCTCCCCCCTGATGCGGTCCGTGTCAGCAGGTGCGGGCGCTTACGAGCAGGCGGCGGGGGACGGCGCTGGAGGCGGCAGCGGTGCCGGGAGGGGCGGCGCCACTGGCGCAGGAGGACGGGGCGCGGGAGGGGCAGGCGGGAGCCTCAGCAGCGGCGGCGGAGCCGGCGCCAGCGGCGCAAGCCGGCTGACGCCTCGGCTGTCTGGTGGCGCCGCGTCCGCGATGGCTGCTGCCGCTACCATTTACGGAATGGGGGCTGGTGGCGGCGGGCTCGGCGCCGCCGCCGCCGCCGGCGGTCGCAGTGCGCTTGTGGGGTCTCCCGCGCGCGGGCTCCGAGCCAACAGCAGCAGCTGTACCGCCGGTGGCGGCAGTGGCTTGGCCGGCGCCCGCCAGGGCACAGCGCGCTCGGTCGCGGGGACCGGCGGCGCTGGCAGCACGTGGGAGCGCGCGTACACGCCTCAGACCTCTTCACTGTCCAGCAGCAGCAGCAGTAGAGCTGGCGGTGGTGCACCGCCGGCAAGTGCCGGGCGCACTTGCTCGCGAC
Organism: Chlamydomonas reinhardtii; assembly: GCF_000002595.2. Classification (NCBI taxonomy): domain Eukaryota; kingdom Viridiplantae; phylum Chlorophyta; class Chlorophyceae; order Chlamydomonadales; family Chlamydomonadaceae; genus Chlamydomonas; species Chlamydomonas reinhardtii. The sequence goes on from NC_057015.1 coordinate 7,272,586, forward strand.
CGGGCAGCGCGCCGGACGAGGACGGGCCAATGCCGATGTCGCGAGGCGGGGCGGGCGGGGGGCAGGAGGCGGCGCCGGGCGCGTCGGGAGCGGCGGCAGCTGCGGCGGCTGCAGCCGCGGCGGCGGCGGCTGTGGGCGCTGGGACGGACGGTTCGGGGCAGCGGAGAGGCGGCACCGGCGGCGGGGGAGCGGGAGCTGGAGGCGGCGGCCGGGAGCCGGACCGGTCCAGTGGCTTCAGGCACCTATGGCGGCTGCAGGCGCTACTGATGCAGGTGCTGCGATTGTTGGCGCAGGAATTGGGGTCAGAGAGGGAGCAATGGTTTCGCGAGAAGAGGGAGTGCAAGCACGAAGTCGTGCGGCATGTACGTGCAAATCAGGGTAGCGTCTTTCTGCCGTAGGCGACCCAGTTGCCGTGTCGCAGCTAACCCTCCTTGTTACCTTCCCCTGTACATGCTTCCAGGGCCTGCGCGCGCATGCGGCGGAGGAGGGCGGCGGCGGGGCGCTGGAGGCGCTGGCGGCGAGTGTGGGCGAGGGCCAGCGCTTCTTCGTCGACTGCCTAGCGGAGGCCGCGGACGTGGCGGGCCTGACACTAGCTGACGTGGCAGCGGGCGTGGCACTGGGCGGCCTGGCGGCCGCGGGCGCGGGCGCGGGCGTGGGGCCGGGGCCTGGTGGTGTGGCTTGGGGAGCTGCAGGCAGCAGCAGACCCGGGACCAGCGCCAGCATGATGGGGGGAGGGGCTGGCGGGTCGCCAGGTCAGCGGGTGCCAGGCGCGGGCTGGGACAGGCTGCTGCGGCTGGGGCAGCTGGGGTTGACGCGGGCGGACATTGCGCGGCTGGACGCCATTCGGCGGCAGCAGGCGGCGCGGACCATACAGCGCGCGGCGCGGCGCTGGATGCGGCGGCGGCGGCACCGGCGGCGGCTTGCGGAGGCGCGCGCTCGGGCGGACGCCATGCAGCGGAAGCTGAGGTGCGCGAGGGCGGGCCGGCGTGTGTTCGTGACTGAGTGGCTGCGGTGTTGTGCGGGCGAGGCGGGTGTGACGGTGTGGTGTGCGGCGCGGCGGGCGATGCTGCACACTGCGGCGCGGGATTGCTGTGTACCTCAAGCAGGGAGGCCTACTGCGTCTGACGCTGTCGCTGTACACACCGCTCCTGCGTAGCGGCGGGGTTACTGGCGCGGGTTGGCGGGGTGGGGGTGCAGCTGTGCATGCGGTGCACGTGCGGACTGCATGGCGCGGCTCCACCACTGCACCGCTGCACCAGTTCACCACCTGTAAACCCCCTGACTCCGCTGCTGCAGGGAGCGGGCTGCCAAGGTGATTCAGGCCTGGGTGCGCGGCCACCTGGCCCGCCGCACCGCGCAGCGCCTGAGGGCGGAGGCGGAGCGGCAGGCGCAGCGGAGGCGGCTGGCGGAGGCGGCGCGGGCGCGGGCGGCGGCCGTCATCCAGCGCGCCTGGCGGGCGCACCGGCGGGCGGTGCGCTACGCGGCGGCCCTGGCGCGGGCGGAGGAGAGGCTGCAGCAGCAGGGCGGCGCGGCTGGGGCTGGGGCGGGGGCGGGGGCTGTAGCAGGTGGGCTGGTGTGCGGTGTGGCGGGGCGGCCGCGGAGTCGCTACTCGCTGGAGCAGGCGGTCGTTATCATACAGGTGGGTAGGTGGGCAGGCGGGCGGGCGGGCGGGCGGGTGGGGTGGGGTGGGTGGGGTGGGTGGGTGGGTGGGTGAGTGGGTAGGCGGGTGGATACTGGTGGATTGGTACGGCAGGCGGTAGGGCAGCGCCGCGCGAAGGCCTCAGGCACAAGGGGGGGACTGGGGTTGCTGGTGACTCATGCGGGTGACATGACTGCGGCTGAAGGAACCGCAAGAGGCACCGCGAGAGGAACCGTAAGCGAATATTGCGTTGTTGCCGCGGCGCTTGCCCTCAGGCGGCGCTGCGCGGCTGGGCAGTGCGCCGCAGCATCGGGCTGTGGTGGGCGCGCACACGGACGGGGCTGCGCACGCGGCGGGCGGCTGTGTCCAGCTGGCGACAGCACCAGCGCTTCATGAAGGCCAGCCATGACATGCAGGCGCAGGTGCGGCGGCGGCGGCGGCGGCGGCGCCACAACTGCTTGCCTTGCTCACTGCTCTGATTGCGTGTTGTACGAACACGCAAGTGCCCCCTTCCGCTCGCACGCTTTGCTGCCGACCTGAACCTCCACACCTCCATTTGCATCCCCGCTCTGCGTTTCTGGGTTGGGCTACGATTCCTTGACTCTTGGGACCCATTGGGCTCGGGCACATAACCCTCCCCCTTCAAGCATAAACCTGGGCTTCCTGCTGCCGCAGCTGCTGGGCGCGCTGGTGCGGGAGGCCCAGGTGGCGGAGGCGCTGGAGGCGGACCGGCGGCGGCAGGCGGCGGAGATGGAGGCCGCGTTCGGCGAGTGGCTGCTGCAGCAGCAGCGGGTGGCGCTGTCGCAGCCGCTGCCGCGCGGCTGGGTGCCGCACCCACACCCAGACGACCCCACACGCATGTGCTTCCTCAACACACGCACAGGTGCGGAGGCGAAAGGACCGCGCGGCCGGAGCCGTGTGTGGATGTTGTGTGCGTGAATGCGTGCCCCCAGAGCATAGCTAAGGGCGTTGCTGACAACCCGTGTCGTCATGCGTGGCAGCGCCTCAATTGCCTTGCGTCAGCCTTCACCCTGCCCGACCCGCACACTTGCCACAGCTGCTCTCCCCTCCACTTCTCTGCACTGCCGCCAGGCGTACACACGCTTGGGATTGGCGGGCGCGCGAGCGTGCCATTCCTCCTCATACACACACACGTGCAAACGTACGTTTTCCCCCCTTCCACCCCTTTCAACACTCGCCCTCCCCCAGGCGACTTGCACTCGCTCCACCCGGCCATGGCGGAGCTGGCGCGCCACGCCTCGGAGCAGCACGCCGCCGCCGCCGCCGGCCTGGCGGCGCGCTTCGAGGGCCTGCCCGCCTACGTGGCGGCGCTGCACGAGGCCACCGCCCGCCAGGCCGCCATCGCCATGCGGGCCATTGCGCTCATGTACAACAGGGCCGCGGTCAGCGGCGGCGGCGGCTCCGGCTCCGGCTCCGGCTCCGGGCCCGGGGCGGTGCAGGCGCAGGCGCAGGCGGTGCCTCAGGGCGCAGGGGCGGGGGGCGGCAAGGCGAGGTGAGGTGAGGTGAGGTGAGGCGGTGTGGATGTCCGCACAGGGGCCAACGCATTTGCATGCTGAACGTTGCTGTTGATTTTGTGAGGTGCGTCTCAGCTGAGTGCCACAGGCGGGGCCGGGCCACGGGGCCGGCCCGGACATTTTGTTGCAGTGAGCGGCTAGTGAGTGACGAACAAGGTACTGAGCGAAATCTGTTCAGCTAAAGGTGCTGAACAAGGTATTGAACGAAATGTGCTGAACGAACGGTGCTGAACAAGGTGCTGACAAGGGCCGCGTTGCGTGGGCCTAGTTGCATGGGCTTGGTCAAGGCGAGTTTGGGGCAGGGCGGCCGGTTGCGTATTTGCCTCCCGGGCGGTGGGGGGGATGTTCGTGTTGCTGGGCCATTGAGATGCTCGTCAGGTTCTGATGCGGGCCCGTGTAGACTGTAGACGTGACGACGTGCGGTTGCAGGTGGCGTGACCTACAGATGGACACCGTACAACGAGAACAAACATCCAAATGCTGCAGTTGTGCTGATGGGCTCGTACTGATCAACTTGAGACTACGGTGAACAGTGCCTTAATTGCTCGTGCGGGGCATGGCTGATGGCTGAGCGCCCGTGGGGGCGTGGCGGCACAAAGTAGCCGCTTGCAGGCGCAGTTGCCGATTCGAGGAGGTTCCCGCAACCAGGGGCCTCCCTGGCCACAACTGGTTTCAGCGCTTGACACCTAGGATGAGCGGATTAGGTTCATGGTGACCTGTACTAAGCATAGGACGCAGCACTGGCGGGCTGTGTATGCGTGTGTGCTAGGTGCGCTAGGTGCAGCGCATTGCAACGTGACAGGCCGTGACGGGAAGGCGCGGCGTGCGTGTGCGTAGAGGGGGCGGGCGCGCTGCTTCACTGCTACCAAGCATAGGACGCAGCACTGGCGGGTTGTGTGCACGTGTGTGCTAGGGTCGTTAGGTGAAGCGCGTGGGAGTGTGACAGGTCGTGATATGGGAAGGTGCGGCAGGGTGCGGCATGCGTGTGCGCGGTTTTCCCTGCCGCCTATTTACATGCAATTGGCGCGTGCGGGGTGAAGAGTATCAGGACAGACGGTACCCGGCCTCAGTGCTGTGGGCCAATGTATGCATCAGCTATCACACATTGTCAAGTCCGCACTGAGGGTTCTTGCCCCATCCTTCAACTTCGGTGGTCGGCCCCGGCGAGGTTGTCCATGTGTCCGTGGCGTGGGGGCTTGACTGGAAGCCATCCTGGACGGGGCGATCGCAGGTCAAGCGCCACCTCCATTTCATCCACAATTATATATCTTATTTGTCAATCTATCAAGTGTACCAGATACCGCAAAGGACCCTGAGTGCACACTCTGACAAGCACAGAAACTTCCGGGCTACCTCACGCGCGAACTGCGCTGCTCTGTATTTGCCCTTTAGTGATCGTTGACCTTAGAAATGGTGAGAGGAGCATTGCGGAAGCTGTTGGGCCTTTGCGCGACAGCCGGCTTCACTTGTTATCGATATTTGTTTACAGGACGCGGACCCGCAGCAGATGGCTGCCATGATGGCTGCTCAGGGTGGTAAGGTAAGCGAACTCGACTGTCGTTTGCGCGCCAGGCTCGTATCCGCGGGTCTTGACCCCGCGCATTCGGTCGGCGCAGGCTGGTGGCGCGCCAAGCCAGGAGGATATTGAGGCACAGGAGGAGGCCAAGCGGTAGGTGGAAGGGGGAGCGAGTTTCATAGGCTGCACCGTAAGAGCCAGTTCTCAGAACCCGGGCCCTTCCGTGCACACACGGGACTCAACCCGCGTCCCGCTGCCCTGCTGCGCGCTTGCAGCAACGCGGAGGAGCAGCGCCGCACGATGCTGGCAGCCTGCATGACCAACGAGGCGCGCGAGCGACGTGAGTATTACCGGGCCGTGAACGGGCCTTCTGCCTTCAATGGCGGCCCCGGACTTGTGAAAATGGTGGCCCTGCGTGGACGGGCGTATTGCATCAAAAGCGGTCACAAGCCTCGGCCCCAGCTCTAGGCGGAGACCCTGAACCTGCATGCAGCTGCACAGCGCGGACCTGATGACGGGATGCGGTCCGGACGTGTGCTTGGCAATACAGTCGTTCCTGGGCCGCGCCGCAGCCCACAGCCACAGCCTTCCTGACAGCACCTCGCGCTCACGCCCGTGCCTGGGCCCACGACACCGGCGTGTCACGTGCGCGCCCTGATCATACCCGTGATACCCGTGTGCTCCTTTGCGTGTGCATGTGCGTGTGTGTGGCTGCAGTGTCGCGCATTGCAATTGTAAAGCCGGAGAAGGCGCGCGGCATTGAGAACATGATCCTCGCCGCCGCACAGCGGGGGGCGCTTGGGGCCAAGGTGCGTGTCACGGTGGCTTGCAACTACTGCATCTGAAGGCGCTGTTGGCATTTCAACGGCCCATTTGTGCGATCCTGGGAGGGTGATTGGGGTTGGAGCCGCCAGGGCTCCGTCCTCAGCCGCCGTGGGTGTGTGGGTGGTCGTGTGTGAGTGCGCGACGCCCACCCGCATTCGGCTCCCAGTCATTGCTCCCTCCCTCCTTACTCGCCCTGGACGCCCATGCCTTTTGGTGCCTCCTCCCCGGCGTGGCCTGCAGGTGACTGAGGAGCGGCTAGTGGAGCTGCTTGAGCAGATCAACGAGCGGGAAGGCGCGTCCAAGCCCAAGATCACGATACAGCGGCGCCGGCCCAACCTGTTTGAGGACGATTGAACCAGCATGAGGCTGTCACTGGAGGCGGATTGGAGGGCTGCGGGAGCGAAAGGATGCGGCAAGATGAGCATGTGATGAACAGATGGGGGGCAGGAGTTTAGGCGGGCGTGTTTTGAGAAGTGGTGCAACGCGGGCGTCGTGGCTGATCCACCAGGGTCAAAAGTGAGGAGGTGCGGCGTTGGCAGGAACTGGCGAAAGGCAATGCAACGGACACATAAGTGGTGCGAAAGCGATGTGCGGTTGTACGGCGAGCTCGGTGAGCTAAGGGCGGAGGTTGACCAAAGCTTTCAAAGTTGCTGTTGTTGCAAGCAAGGCGTACACCACGGTCTGAGCTGGCTATGGCTGCAATAGCTAGCGTGCATTGTATGTTGTACATTGCCTTGGAGGTTGCGATGAGGCTTTTATGCATGCTCGTGGTTTCCGCGAGGGCTTGGAACAGGCTGCCAGTCAGGCGGTGCGGTGATGGGAAGGTGTTGACGTGTTTCCCGTGTTGAGCACGCACACAACTCAGCCAGTTGCTGAGCCATGGCGTGGACGTCTGCACGTGACTGTAACAGGACACGCCATGCGACGGCCCCCTGCCATGAACACACGCGGGCCAGGCGAGGCTCATGTGCCGTAGGCCCGTAGCCCAGAAGGACACACGGCCGCGTCAGGCAATCCCAGGGATTCTGGGGCAATCCTTATTACAGTTAGGTGTTGCGCACCTGGGCGTGCAAGGCTGCAAGCTATCCTACCCTTGCGCAGCCGCAACCGACAGCCTTACTGACCTGATTCGGCCACGCGCACGGCGCAATGCTGGTGGACCAAGTACTGAGCAGGCTCCATACTGACGCCGGGGCGCTGGCGGCGCACACAGCTTGGCTTGCGGGTGCACCACGAACCACCGGCAACAGACCTACTAGATGCCAGCTCTAACCAGCTATACTACAATACGTGGGGATTGGTGCTCCACTAATTGGGCGCCAGCGCGCTAGGCTCCTCACAAGAACGCTAACCACCACGCCCCGCGCAAAACAACCACAAGGCCGCGTCACTCGCCTGCACCTGCCTCAATGTGAGGCTACGCGGTTACTGGATGATTGGTTCCGGCACGCCGGCTACAGTGTCCCAAAGAAGGAGTGTCGAGTCTAGCATAAGACATGATATAATACATATGCCACAGCACAAGAAAGAATACCGGTCCTGCACGTGCATGTCTCACATTTGCACACAATGCCCAGTACAGTAGCCACCTGCCCACTTCCAATCCTCCACACCCGTACGTCACCGCTTCGCTGCGCGCAGCGTGACTTAGGCAACGTATGGCGCCTCAGTCGCCATGACGTGTCCACCGGCGGCGGCGGGGGCATGTGCACCTGCGCTGCCAGTGTAAGTATTCTCAAGTGTTCTGATACAAAACCCCCACGTGGCTGGCTCCCATCACGGCCACCGGCAACAACAGGCCTACTGGCCCCAACGGCAGCCACGGCCTCAACATCTATTGCTGCCGTGCAGCACTCGCTGCATTACTGCGTTTGACGGCAACCGCAACGACAACGTTCCCTAGTCCTCCCGCACCCGCTGCTACCGCGGTTCCCACTACTGCTACTGCCGCTCAGTGCCACTCATGTGCCGTGCACGCACAACGCTGCTGCCAAGTCTGGCGCCGCCCTGATTCCACCGCACCCTCTGCTCCTGCCGCTGCTACCGCCGCTCCTGCCACTGCTGACGCCACCGCCGCTGCCTCCCCCGCTGCTGCTGCTGCTGCCGCCGCTCCAGTCTGCCACTGCTGTCCCTAGCTAATAGTAATAGTATCATTGCACGATGGCCAGCGGCCGCTTGACACCCTTGCCGTACTTGTCCACTGTGTCATCCCACAGCTTCTGCAGTGCCTCCGTGTAGGTCTTATGCAGCGCCGCCACCTCAGCCTCCGTGGGACTGGACACCCTGTGTGTGAGCGTGTATGTGTGCGTGTGCAGTCGGGGCCGCACAGTGGCGAGGCCGCGTGGGCGCGTGGGATGTGACGGGGAGCTTGCTTGTCAGAGCCGTCGGTACTGCCAGCTGACACCCGCACTCCTGTCCTCAGCTAGCTGGCAAGCTACCGCAGCCATGCCCAACCACTTCCCTCGCGCGCGCAGCCGGGCACTCACTTGTCCACCTGTATGGGTGCCCCCACCACCACAGTGAGCGGCACCTGCAGCGCTAGCATGCCCCAGCCCCCGAACAGTCCGGTGCCCCAGCACAGGGGCGTGGAGAAGCCAAACACCTGCTTCAGCACCCTGCACGAGCGGGAGGTTCGCGTGCACACGTGCGGGGGAGGGGGTTACATTCATGATGGGCGGGGGGCACGGGGGGGGGATTGCAGGTTGCAGCCCATACTGAACCGAACCCATTGCATAAGGCAAGGGACAAGGCAAGTAAACCCATGGTATCCTGGTGTTGGCAGGGGTCACGCCGGCTTCAGCGGGGGCGGAAGGACTCCCTCATATACCAAAAGTATCAAGCGTGGCGGTAACGTGAACCATGCGTGGCGGGGCTCACTTCATGACCGCGGCCGCCCGGCTGCAGGGCGGCGGGATGTAGGTGTGGAAGGTGTCTGTCTCACCGTACGACAGCACCGGCACCAGACTGGCGCCGGTCTGCAGCGCCAGGCGCACAAAGCCCTTGCGGTTGCGCAGCACCTGTAGTGGAAGCACGAGCACATGAGCAGGACGTCGAGGGTTTGCATGCAGGCACAGCAATGTTGAGGGTTTGCACAATGCTCCTCTATTCCTGTCTTGCTGTGAGCACACGCATGTTGTGGGCACACGTTCCTCGGGACCGCACCACTAGGGTTTTTGCACCACACTCCGTACCTACCTCCGCAACATTCCTCCCCCTGCCAGGTTATGTCCTAGGTTCCCGTTAGTGTGGGCTTGACATGACTCCCCCCCATCAGTCCTCACCCCTTCCGTCCCTCTCACCAGGTCATAAGTTCCCTCCGCCGCCAACAGCGCCTCAGACGCGCCGCCCACCACCAACACAACCGCACGGCCCGGCTTTCTGTGTGCGCACACATCGGCGGGGAGGGGGAAGCGTGTTCCAAACAGGCACATGGCAACGGCCCAGGAAGCTGCACCGCATTTAACAGTTCAGCCCTCTTTGACAAGTCAGGATCTATTTGGTAAGCTTGGGCATGCACCTGCCCCCCCTGGCAAACACAACCCATCAACTTGCTGGTACCGTACGCTCTTTCTCTTCAGCCTCCCACTCACCCTGTCAGCACGCGCGCCAGAGTGTCTCGCCCCACGCCGCACATGCCGTGCGATAGGATGTACTCACGCAAACCAGGCACCCAGAAGTTTGAAGCCAGCGTGGCGCAGCGCAGGTCCAGGCCTGGCGTGTGTGCAGCGGGGCAGGGCAATGGGCAGGTTGGCGTGGTGCCGTAGTTTGCAGCGTAGTCCCAGACTCAGGCCGTGTGTGTGTGTGTGTGAGTGTGTGTGTGTCTGTCTGTGTGTGTGCGCGTGTGTGTGTCTGTTTGTCTGTGTGTGTCTGTGTGTATGACGAGTGTTGCGGAACTTATGCGTGTGTGGTAGTTTACTCCAAAACCAACCAGACCAAGACCATTAGTGGGGCCTTGAGCGGCCAGGTTGAGGGGCAGGTTGAGAGGCAGGTTGAGGGGCAGGTTGAGGGGCAGGTCGAGAGGCAGGTTGAGGGGCAGCGGCGGGGCACAGGAGGTGGGGGCAGGCGTGCGTGGGCATCGGGGACTCGATCCACGAAATCCTAGTGTCTAGCCCGGAAGGTGGGAGCCGACACGACCGTACCGTCGCATTAGGCCCATGCTGCCGACAAGGCAAAATACGGCACGCGCACTCAAAGAATTCATAGTAACGCAAACGCCATGTCGTCACGCACCTGGGAACAGTTTGGAGAAGCCCAGCGCCTCTGTGGCAAATGCCAGCCAGTCGGAAATGGCGATGACGCCGTGCGGGTGGCTCACGAATATATAGCGGCCAGCCGGATCCAGGTCGGCGGTCTTAATCAGGCGGGCGCCGGGGAAGTAAGAGGCCATAACCTTCCAGATATGCCACCTGTGGGAATGAGTTTGTGTGTGGGTGTACGGGGTGGGATTGCGAGTGGATGGGGGTAAGTGGAGGGCGGAGATAAGGCCTACGGTGGGGCGTAGATTGCATCTAGGTAGCAAGAAAGCCCACCCGCGGCCTATCCCGTGCCCCCGGCTGATGAGCCTGGCCCCGCTTAGACTAAGAAGCCCCTTACTTGCGGAAGGTCGGCTTCCACTTGCAGTTGGCGTCATCTTTAGAGCCCGGGCCGACGACAACATAATAGAGGTACCTGCGCACAAAGTCGGCCATGTCAAGCTTCTATTTCGATTTCGGCGACGGTTGGAACCCCGGAAACGCCCGTCGTCGACAACTCCATAGCACGCTAGATACCATACATATAGTGCACTTACAGCAGGAAGGCAATTGTGAGCGTGGTGCTCTGCACGTAAAGCAATGTGCCGATGAGCAGAGGCCACACCCATGCTTGGCTTATAGCTGTGATTAGGAACCAAGACACAGCTAATCGACACATCACGAGCTCTAGTTGGTTCATTCTGCTCACGACGCTCCAAGTCAAGGGTTTCAGAAGGTGCCCGCTCACTTGAGTGAGTGCTGCAAGCTCGTGTATTATGCTTATTTTGGCGGTTCCTCTATACAGAGCGTGTGGTTTCTGTGCTTTGCAGCGCACCTCGGTCGCGCAGCTTCCATGGGTCGCGGTCGCGCATCTGGTCGCGGTCCATGGGCCACAGAGCCCCAGAGGCCAGCTCTGCACAACGCTTACTTTGCATAGTACTTCGCGGGAGAAAGCGATACTAGCGCCTGGATGTCCGGTGAGTTGAGCACTCTTAAGCTTCATTTTGCGTTGCATGGCGAAAGCAGTGCTTTATCAGGTGCAAATATACTAAATAGTTGATCGTGAACGGCCCTTACAGGCCCCGCGACGTGGAGGGCAGCTTTCGCGCATCATTCTCGCCTCAGGTAGCTCGCGTGCGGGCACAGGACAGAGACTTCTGCTCACATCTCACTCATGTGCTAATCCCGATGGGCGCGCAAGGGTGTCGCGACGAAGGCATAAATGACGTGTGTGGCCCCTGCACGCGCAGGTTCGCAGCCCTGCTCCCACGCCACAGCGCATCAACCTCAGCGACCGCAGCCCTCTTCTCCGCCCCGCGAGCTTTCGCCCGCGCAGCGCCCTTTTCAAGCAACAGACCCACCACCAGCGGCTGCCCTGCTACATCACCCCGGTCATCGTCACGCGGCGCCGCAACCAGCACAACCGCCGCCCCCGCGAACATCCCCAGCAGCCCCATGGTCGCCGCCACGCTGGGCTCGGCGGGGGTGATGGAGGTGGTGCGTGTGCCCTGCCTGTCGGACAACTACGTGTGGCTGCTGCACGAGGCGGCGCCGGCGGGCGGCAGTGGTGGCGGCCGTACGGCGGTGGTGGACCCGGCGGAGGAGGCGCCCGTGGTGGAGGCGCTAGCGGCCCGGTGCGTGGGTGTGGCGTGGCGTGACGGGGTGTGGCGAGGCGTGGCAGGGTGTGGCCGGGGTTCAGCATGCGGTGGGATTCAGGGCGATGGCACTCGAGCGGTTTGAGAGGATGGACAGGCGGCAGCTGCCGCGGGTGGCTGTGTCAGGGCTCAGCGGGGCAGCGCATGTGTGCGCGTCTGTGCATGAGCACAGGCACCCCACCCGCTGCGCTGCGCACCCGCTACACGACACCCCGGCCGCTCTCCTGTCTCCCGCCCACAAATTTACTCCTCACCCCCCACCGCGCTGCCCCCCCTTTGTCCTCCGCCTCCTGCAGCGGCTGGTCGCTTGACGCGGTGCTCAACACGCACCACCACGGCGACCACACAGGGGCCAACCTGGCACTCAAGCGGCGCTTCCCCGGCCTGGTGATTGTGGGGCCCCGCGCCGACAAGGACCGCATCCCAGGCATCGACGTGCAGGTGCGGTGGGTGAAGCGGTCGTGTGTGTGTGTGTGTGTGTGTGTGTGTGTGTGTGTGTGCGTGTGTGTGCGTGTGTGTGCGTGTATACCGTATGTGTGTTAAAGAGCACAAGGAAAACGTTGCGCAAAGACAGTGTATGCGATGCAGCAAAGCGACGGTTTACGGATGTTACCTGAAGTTACCTCGCATACCTGCTGCGTTGAGCCGCCGGTCTTACCAACCGGAAATCGCGCAACCCCCGCTACTCTAACCTCGAGGGGGGATTAGTGTCCACACGCTCTCAAGGGTGCAAACCCATGCATGTGCTCACGGTACCGTGAGGCCCAGGCACTCCTACGATTCCTAGCTCCGCGCCGCTACTCCTGGCCGCTAAGTCCAAGCTCCCGCCCAATCCTCGATGAAATTCTCACCTACGAGCGAATAAGAAAATAACAGAGCACAGGGCGGCAGCAGGGGAGTGTCACGAACAAGAGCGAAGGAACATGTTAGCGCGGTGGCGCGCGACGAGCAAGAGCAAACACGCAGCCCAGTCCCAGCCCAATTAACTATACTAGGGGTTGCGCGATTTGGGAAAGAGACGGAGGGTGGGCGACCACGAGCAAGTCAACAGGCGGGGAACGGCATGGGCGCATGCATGACGGCAAATGCAAACGGGGTGTCAGCACCACGGGCTGGCGGGGGAAAACAACCCCCGCTCCCCGCTCCATGGTGCGACGGAGGCGGCACACGCTAGGTACTCCCCTGATGCGGCCATGTAGCACCAGGTCCAAGTACACGCACAGCTTATGGGGACGTCGATCCCGCGGGCGGCGGCATGGGGAGGGTGGGCCCAAAGTTAGCACAGTACAGGTTATGGCGCAAATCAGAGGAACGCGACAGGCAGGAGGAACACGGCGCGCCCGAGGCGCCACAAGGCCCCCAGCCCGGTCCCCGACCCCGCGGAACGGGCTCCAGGCCTAGTGCCCAAAACTCGACAAGATAGCAATTTTCGGTAGCATCGTCCAGACGCGACAACACGCAGCACAGCACTGTGTAGGACGCCGAAAATTACCCTTCGACAAGATTTGTGAGCACAGGGCAATTTCACCACCAGAAATTGTCCATGCACTCACAAATCAAGTCGCTAAAACTCGAGCCCTAGAGGCCCCGGCACGCCCGCGGGACATGAACCGGCTCGCGCACTTGTGTTAAAGAGCACAAGGAAAACGTTGCGCAAAGACAGTGTATGCGATGCAGCAAAGCGCCGGTTTACGGATGTGTGTGTGTGAGTCACGTAGGGTAAGGCTGTGTGTGTGTGTGTGTGTGTGTGTGTGTGTGGATGTGCGCGCGTGACGCGGTGTGCCTGTCCTCCTCGCCCACCGCTTGCACGTCGCTGGCCTCATCCCGACTGCAGGTGGGCACGGGCGACACGTGGCACCTGGGGGGCCTGGAGGTGCGTGTGTTTGACACGCCCGGCCACACGCGCGGACACATCACCTACTGGGTGCCGCAGGCGGCATCCCTGTTCCCAGGTGGGTGGGTGGGTGGGTAGGTGGGTGGGTAGGTGGATGGGCGGGCGGGAGAGATGAGTGGTGTCGGCACGCCTGCTGCAGCTCCGTCCCCTACTACAACCTCTACTGCCCCTTACTTCTTGCCTACACGCATGCACCCGTCCCCACGCGTGGTTTCCAGCACATGCGGACTGTCCGGAGTGCTCGAATGTCAGCCCGCCGACACACACTGTCTTTGCGCTATGTTTTCCTTGTGCTCTTTAACACACACACACACACACACACACACACACACACACACACACACACACACACACACACACACACCTGCCATACATTTCGTGTCTCACCCCTCACCTCTCCACCCGCCGCCGCCGTACCCGTACAGGTGACACGCTGTTTGCACTGGGCTGCGGGCGGCTGTTCGAGGGCAGCCCGCAGCAGATGTGGACCTCGCTGAGCCAGCTGGCGCCGCTGCCGGACGACACGCTGGTCTACTGCGCGCACGAGTACACGCAGTCCAATGCCAGGTGGGCGACTGGGCGCGCAGGAGGGTTATGGGCGCGCAATCGGGGGGACGGTGGTACCGGGTGGGCGCATGGGCTGCGTGAGCGGCTGTTTGTTCTGGGCGGCGTGATGGGTAGAGGAGGGGGAGGGCGGGATGGGAAAGAGATGGCGTGCGTGTGGTTTCGCTCCGCCGGTGGGCCGGGTGGCCGACGCCTGCATGTCCACGTGCTGCTCATGCGTCCCCTGTGTGTGAGGGAGCGCAAGGTAAGAAAGACGCAGGACTGTGTGATGCGATGCGGTGCGATGCTCGCAGTATTTCCCCTAGCGTGCGCTAAAAACAAAATAGGAAGCCCGCCTCCGTGCGTGTGCGTGCGTGTGTCCCCTCGGCACTTCATAGTCGTGATTTGATCACTCCGTTCTCCATATGAACGGCTACGTCCCACCACCCCCGCAGGTTCGCGGTGACGGTGGACCCGGGCAATGCGGCCCTGGCGCAGCGCAAGGCGGCCATTGACGCGGCGCGGGCGCGGGTGAGAGCGGCTATGTATGCAGGCGGCCAGCTGGGTGGCGGGTGGGCGAGCAAGGCATTGCCGAATGCACAGGAGGCGCGCTGCTGCAAGGGGCGGTTTAAAGGCAGAATGCAGAATGGAGCGCACGCGTTTACACCCCAACGCGTCGCACCTGCCTGTCGCTCTTCCACTCCCGCTGACCCTTCCCTCCTCCTCGCTGCGCCCACCCGCCGCCCCTGCAGGGCGAGCCCACGGTGCCCAGCCGCCTGGGTGAGGAGAAGGCCACCAACCCCTTCCTGCGCCCGCACGACCCCGCCATACGGCAGCAGCTGGGCTTTGACGCCGCCGCCCCCGACTGGCAGGTGTTCGGCGCCATACGTGCAGCCAAGGACCGCTTCTGAGCCCGCAGTAACAACGGGCGGAGACGGTAGTAACGGTAACGATAACGACACAGTGCCGGGCGGCATGCGTTGCTCGGTTGCCACGGCGTACGGCATATGCAGTAAGCCCGCGAGTGTGCATTCCAGGTGTTGTAGAAAGCATGAGGGAAGGGAGCGCGGCACGGAAAGTGCCCGCTCGCTGTATACGGTAGGCGTGCTGTGTGCTTCAGGAGTCAGGTTGGGGAGTCGAGTCAGGTGGAGGAGTTGTCCGCGTGGGTTGTCCACGACATGTGGACTCGCACTTCGCGCTACGGGCTGGTTTTCTCCTGTGCTGCCTGTGCATCGTGCACATCGTACGCATTCGGTCCCTCGAGCATCTTTGACAACGTCGTCTCCATGTCACGCATTGGTGTGCATAATATCGGCTCTTAAGTTCCTACATGCGTCACGCGGCGAGAGAGGGAGCGTCCGAGAGAGAAAGAGAGAGGTACTGGATGGCGCAAGCACACCCCGAAGGATCCGAAGAATGATGTGTATGGCGGTGGTGCGTTCGAATGGGCTACACGGCACTGACGCCAGTGTCCTAGATCCCTTGTTGCCATTGCAACGACGATCATTTTTAATTACATTTTCGTGTGACTGCGGGGTAAAAAACGTTCGGCCTCAGACTGTGGTGGTGACCGGGGAACACTTGTCGACTGTGACACTGGACGCTACAGACGTCTCTCATCGGCACTCGCCACCAAGCATGTCTGTGTGTCAGCCCTGTGGCGTCCCATGTTCACGGATCAGCATCTCAAGGGCCTCAGCCACTCAGCCGCGACTCACGGCACCCGCACCTGCACCACCTGCGTCTGGCAGTACGGCAGCGCGGCCAGCAGCAGCTCGCCCAGCTCGGCATGCAGCCAGGCGGAGGTGGGCCCCGCAGCAGCAGGCGCGGCGGCATGCACACCTGCAGGCGCACAGGCCGGCGGCGGCGCCGCCACATCAGGCCCACCAGCCGCCCCAGCGGTCGTCGCCGCTGCCGCGTCATGCGTATGAGAGCTTTTGATAGTGCCAGTGGCAGCGCCCGTGTCCCCGCCAGACTCGCTCACGCACAGCACAAGCCGCAGCCGCCGCATACTGCGCAGCCGCGCCAGCCAAAGCAGCTCTTCCACAGACAATCCGCCCTCGCTGCCGCCGCCGCCGCCGCCGCCGTCGGCCCCACCTCCCACATCGCCAATATAGAGTTCCAATGACCTCAGCACGGGTGCCGCCCCAGCTGGCGCCGTACTGCGCCCGCTGCCCGACCCCTCCGCCCCGCCGGGACTAGCACTGGCACTGGCGCACGCAGCCCCTCCACCACCACCCCCGCCTACAGCGCTTACAGCGCCCGGCGGCAGCAGGCCTTCCAACAGGGCCCGCGCTGCCCGCGGCGTCAGCCCGACAGGAGGCGGGGCGGCGGAGCCGCCGCCGTACAGATCTGGATCCGCCGGCGGCGCTGCCCATCTGGATTCGGAGGTCCAGAACGGCAGCGCATCTGGATCCACTAGCGCCGCAAGCTCCCATGTGACGCTCAGCCGCTCCAGCCCCGGCATCGCGGCTGTAGCACCCGGCGTAGCCGCCGCCGCCACCGCCGCCGCTCCAGCACCACCACAAGCTGGAGCGGCAGCGGCAGTAGCAGGGGTCTGCGCGTCGCACGAGCCTGGGCTCAGGCGTGTGGCACCGCGCGGTGCGGCACACAGCTGCAGCGACAGACTTCGCAGCCGCGGCGTCCAGGGCTGTGAGCGAACCGCTGCCAGCTGCGCCGCCACATCCCACGGCGCCGCCGCAACGGCTGGCGCAACTGCTACTGCTGCTACTGGTGCTGCCCCGCTGTTCTCGGCGCCATTGGAGCCTGGCAGTAGCAGCCAGGCGGCTGCTACAGCCAGCTCCTCCAGTGGGCAGGCGCGCAGTTGCCCCAGCTCGGCCGCGCAGTGGCGCAGCTGCAAGCGCTGCAGGCGCGGCAGTAGCAGCTGCCGCTGGTGCCCTGCCTCCCCGCCACGGTTGCCGCCACTACTGCTGCTGCTGACATAACTGCTAGCCGTCAGTGGCTGTAGCCGCATGTCCAGGCCCTCCAGGTGCAGCTGCTCCAGTGAGGGCGGCAGCGCCCGCCAAGGCAGTAGCAGCCAGGCCGTCGCCGCCGCCGGCCGCCCTGCCGGCCGGTGCGCCAGCCGCAGCTCTGCCAGACGCGGCAGTAGCAGACCCGCCGGCGAGCTACAGCCCTCGTGACCTGTAACGCCCACCAGCGCGCCGCCCGCCAGAGCTGCTGCTACTGCCGAAAGGTCCCCGTCCAGGTGCAGCTTGCGCATCATGGCTGTAGCAGACGCTGCGGGTGCGAGTGGGAGTGGCGTCGTGAGCTCGGTGCGAGCATCGTGGCCAGCACTCTTGCGCTCCGCCGTTTGCAACGGCTGCGGCTGCGGCGATGCCTCAACCTCCACGTCATGCACGCCGTACAGCTGCAGGCTTTCCAGTCGCAGCTGCAACGTTGGCTGCTGCAGCTTCAGTGTTGACTCTGGCGGCGGCTGCACCGGCGGCTGCGACAGCGCCTCCGGCGGCTGTGGCGGAGGCGCCAGCCGCAGTAGCCGCGCCGCCAGCCGGGGGCACAGCGGCGTGTCCAAATCCAGGTGGGTCAGGTGTGGCAGGGCGGACAGGGAGGTCACACGGAAGGCGCCGGGCAGCCAGCCGCTGGAGACGGTGGAGCTGGAGCTGGCGGCGGGAGCGAGGCGCTGCAGCAACCTACGAGTGCGTTGAGAGAAGGTGCTCGAAAGGTGCGGTGTCAGGGTCCTAGACACGGGAATTGGCGGCAGCAGTCCTCATGTACGGCAGGCATGATATCCTGGGATCGCTTGGTTTCCCCATTGCGAAACCCTAAAATCCCATACTCTACCTTCCAACACAACCTTCGAAATCCCCCGCCACGCGTGTGCTAACACGTTCCTTGGGACCCACCTGGCCACAAGGCGCTCCTCCTCCGCGCTCCGCCCCACGCGCAGCGCCAGCCGCCTCAGGCTGCCCCCCAGCGCCTCCACGCCCGCCCAGCACCCCGGCAGTAGCCCGCAGCCCACGAACGTGACGTCCAACTCCGTCAGCCCCACCCTGCTACTGCCACTTCCGCCTGCTGCGCCAGCTGCTGCGCTGCTACTGCCATTGCTACTGCCGTTGCTACTGCCTCCTGCGAAGCATGAGAACAGGTCCATCGGCGCCATCTCCTGCAGGGCACCGCTGCCGCGCTCCAGCACGGCACGGATGTGCTCCGCGCGGCCCGGCCCCAGCGCCACTGCCAGCGCTGCAAGCTCCGCCGCCGCCGCCGCCGCCGCAATGGCAGCTATGGCAGCAGATGCGGGTGCTACAGCCGGTGCGGGCCCTGCGGATCCTGTCGCGACGGAGGGGGAAGCTGCTGAGCCCGCCGCCGCAGCGGCCGCAGCGTCTGCTGGTGACGGCGTGGCCGCGGCTTGCGTGGCGGCGACGGCAGCTGCGAAGTCCGCGCCATTGACGCCGCCGCCGGCACCGGCACTCACGCCAGACAGCTCCAGCTGTGGGCCGCGCGAGAAGCAAAACTCCATCTCCCGGGCCCTTGCCGCGGGCGGCAGGCGCGCCGCCGAGCCCTCCCGCGCCCGCGCCGCCGCCGCCGGCGCGACCAAGCCCTCCTCGCTGCTCCCGAGCTCCTCAGACTCCTCCACCACTTCCCCGCCGTCGCTTTCTTCTTCGCTTTCGCTGCCACTCTCGCTGCCCTCCTCGCTCTGCTCCTCCTCTTCTTCCCCCTCGCTCTCCTCCTCCTCCTCCGCCTCCTCCTCGTCTCCCGCCAGCTGCTCCGCCAGCTCTGCCAGCTGCCGCCAGGGGTCCACATACAGCACCTCGGCGGTCAGGGAGCCCAGGAGCGGCAGCGAGCACAGACACGTCAGCGCAGCCGGCGGCTCCACCTGCGGACAGAGGCAGGGGTGGCAAAGGGGGCAGGGAGGAGCGTGGGCGGCGGTGGCGGCGCTGGCTGTTGGCTGTCGGCAGGGTAGGATACCATCATGCAAACAAAAACACGTCGCATGCACCCCATTGCCACCCGCATTGCATCGCTGCGCAGCGCTGCCCGCACGTGAATGTTCTTGGCTTTGGAGCAAACTAAAACCCGACGGAAAGCGCCATGCCACACCAACTACAGCGGCCCGCCCTGCCCCCGCCCCCGCCCTGCCCCCGCCCCCGCCCCGCCCCCGCACCTGCGCCGCCAGCTCGCGCAGCACCAGGCGCGTGAGGCGCGTAAGGCCGGACGCCAGTAGCGGCAGGCCGCGGCGGATGCGCTGAGGGGCGGCGCTGGTCCTGTCGAAGGAACGGGGCGAGGATGGGCCCGCAGAGACTCAAAGGAAAGCCTTCGGCCTCAGGTGCGCAGGGCGCGGAGTTTATGCAGCGCCTTTTCCCCGCTCCACCTGCGACCCACCGCCCCGCATGCCCTCCATCACCACCATCATCATGCCGTCCGGCCTCACCAGTACGCCAGGTCCGCCAGCGAGCTGCCCTCATTGCACCACAGGTCTAGCGCCCGCAGCCGCCCGCCCAGGGCCCGGATGGCGGGCAGCTGCCCACCCTCACGCAGCTGCAGCACCGTTAAAGCCGTCAGCGCCGGCAGAGGCAGCGCCTGTTGCTGTTGCTGCTGTCTCCCGTCGGCTGGAAGATTGCCGTTGTTGCTGCCGTGTGCAGCGTGGTTGCTACTGCCGTAGCCGCTGTTGAGTTCGCCGCCGCTGCTACTGCCGAGGCTGGAGAGGGGCGCAAGGGCGCCCACCGCCGCGGCGCAGCGCAGGTCAAGCTCGGCCAGCGACGTCAGGCGCGGCAGCGGCGCCGACGTAGCCCACGACGACGGCGGCGCCTTTCCGCCCTTCACCGCATTCCCCGCTACCGCCGCTTCCTCTCTCCCCTCTGCGCCGCCAGCAGCGCCATCCCCTGCGCCCGCCGCCGCCGCCGCCACTGCCACCGCCGCCGCCGCCTCGTCCTGCTGCGCTGACGGCAGCAGCAGCGGCGTCAGGTCCAGAGCCGACCTGTGCGCCGCCGCCACCGCCTGTTCCGCCGCGTGCTGCGACACGGTGTGCTGCGGCTGCGGCCAGGCGGCGGCACCCTCGGCGGGCACCAGCGAGGCAGGGTAGCTCCAGTGGGAGGCGGCCAGCGCCGCCGGCGTGGCGTGTGCCGCCGAGTCCAGCCGATACCCGGGGTAGCACTGCGGCTGCAGCGGCTGCTGCGGCTGCTGCCCTGCAGGGGAAGCAGCGGCGCCGGGCTCGCCCGTCGAGGTGGAGGCGGTGGCCGAGGCTGCCGCCGCCGCGAGCTCTGGGTGGCGCAGCGACTGCGCCAGCGCCGCGTGGGGCCCCAGCCGCGGCGGCGGCCGCTGCGCGTGTCCCAGCCTCAGCCCCACCAGCCCGGGCAGGTGGCGGCGCACCGAGCCCAGCGCCGCCTCACAGGCCAGTCGGCCCACCTCCAGAGGCGACAGCGGGGGAGGCAGTGGCGGCGCCGGCGGCAACACCTGCGCCGTGTGGGCTGCGGGAAGCGCTGGGTCTGAGGCTGAGCCGGCTGAAGCCCCTGCGTTAGCGCGTGCGTCTGACGTGGCGCACTGCCCGCCATCTGCACCCGTGTCTCCACCCCCCTCCTCTGAGCTATCCGACTGGCCTGACATGCTTGCGGCGTCTGCCTCGCCCGCCTCCTGACCGTTCAACCGACCCTGCTCCCCTGCTTCCCCCAGCTCCTGCCCCGCTGCAGCCGCCAACGCCGCACCAGCACCGCCGCCCGCGCCCGCCGCCCCAGCCGCCGCAGCACTCGGGAGCAGCGCCCGCCGCCGCGCCTCATTGGCGGCGTTACTGCGGCGGCCCAGTGCAGTACGCGCCGCCGAAACGCCGCCGCAGCTGTCGTACGGGTTACAGCGCGCGTACGAGCAGTTGGGCAGCAGCAAGGTGGCGCGGGTGGCGGCGGGAAAGGCGGCTGCGGCGGCGGCGATGTGGCGGTCTGTGACCTCTGCATCCAGATATACCTGCGCGAGAGAAGTGATGCCGTAGGATGTCTGACAAGGATGTCTCGGGTTTCGAAGCCAGCAAGCGCGTGCTGCACCGAACGACGCCAGGACCAGACTGACCTGGAGATACAGGCAGTCTATGCTGCCAGCGAAGGCGCTGCGCCACTGGCGACACACCAGGCGGCACTGCGCCGCAGCGCGTGGGGGCAGGCAGGATCCCACAACCTGTGCAGCACACGAGGGTGGGGGAGGTGGTGTCGATCCCACGCCCGCATCATGCGGTACACAACATGTGTAGTCACCTGCAGCACCAGAGCAGGAAGCTCCGGCGCTGGTGGCTCCGTTTGCGGCATGCCGAGACCATTCATGTGTGCGCGCTGGTCAACTCCACATACTTTACAGGCGTGAATGATTGGTATTAAAGCCAACAGCTGTCCACATTGTAGCGTGACCGGTCAGTCCGTCAGTAAAGGAAGAAACGCTGCATGGGCGCCATCGCTCGGGCTCAAACACTTGCCGCTGACCCTTTCCATTCCTTTTAGTTTAACACTGTAGTGCCTCGCTTTTGGATTCGGTCAACCCTTTCTTTCCTTTCTTGTGCTGAACGTGAGCAACATGCCGGCCGACCTGACCGAGGTCTCGACTGAGGCCCTGATGGCCGAGATCCAGCGCCGTCTGGACTGCACGAAGAAGCCGGAGAAGCGTATTATCCTCATCGGTGGGTGGTCGCGCTTGGGCTCGCCGCCGGGGTCGATCGACCACCGCGCGGGCAGCGGAATATAGCGCGGAGCGCTATAACTTGATTTTGGACCAGACCCAGAAGTTTTAGGGGCAAAGACGTCACCCTGGTCAACATGGTTGACATCCACGACACGGATGATGCGCGCAGGCCCCCCCGGCTGCGGCAAGGGCACGCAGTCCCCTCGCATCAAGAACGAGCACTGCCTGTGCCACCTAGCCACCGGTGACATGCTGCGCGCGGCCGTGGCTGCCAAGACGCCCCTGGGCCTGGAGGTGAGAGGGCCGGGGGCACGCGTCCAACAACCGCAAATACACGCACGGCCGCCGGGCAGGGCAACGCCGAGGGCCGGGGCGGCCTGGGCACGCCACGCTGGTGACCTAGGATTGCCACTGCCCGTGTGTGCATGCCCCACCCACAACTTCGGGGCCGCGCGGATTATGCTCGTTTGGGGCAACCGCTGGCCGTTCTGCTGGCGTGTCACAACCGCCAACGCCACCATCTCCCTCCATCCCAGGCCCTTCCCCACTCCCCCCCAACCCTCTCCCTCCCTCTCCCTCCCCCCTTTTGACTTTCAGGCCAAGAAGGCCATGGAGAGCGGCGCGCTGGTGAGCGACGAGATCGTGATCGGCCTGATTGAGGAGGCCACGCAGCAGGCGGAGTGCGCCAAGGGGTTCATCCTGGACGGCTTCCCGCGCACCGTGGTGCAGGTGGGAGCGGTGGAGAGGAGGGCGGGGCTGGTAAACGCCAAGGCAACAGGAGGGCAGGAAGGAGGGGCAGGAGGAACGGGAGGGGGAGGAGAGGGAGGAGAGAGAGGATAGGAAGGGGAGGGAGGGGCGGGAGGGCTTGGCAAGAGGGAGGGCAGGAGGGCGGGGCAGGAGGGAGGAGAGGAAGGGGAGGCGGGGACCAGGAGCCCGGCGGTGGGTTGCGTGCGCGGGCTGGGTCAGTAGGGTGGGGACGTGACCCTGCCTCCGCTCCATCCTTCCCCCATCTCCCGCTGCCGCCATTACCTCCCCTCCACAGGCCAAGAAGCTGGATGAGATGCTTGCCAAGCGCGGCCAGGCCATTGACCGCGTGCTCAACTTCGTTGTGCCGGACTCGCTGCTGGTGAGGGTGGTGGGGGTGAGGGTGGTGGTGTTGGGAAGAGTTGGGGCGGGGTGGTGTTGGAGGAGGAGAAAGATTGGGTGAGGGGAGGGGGCGTGTGTGCGTGCGTGCAAGAGGCGGGTGGTCATGGGGGGAGGGAGCGAGGTGCGGTACTCTGGAGGCGTGCGTGGATGCGTGTGCGGAGGCGGGTGTACACGTGGCCAGAGCTTATCGGTCGAAGGGGCAAAACCAGACGCTACTACAGCGGTAGCTGGCACGGTCAGGGCGGCAGCGGCTGCAAGGCGACTGCCGGATTTGTCAGGCGCAGCAGAATCGGTTGGTGGTAAGGGGCCCTGCGGCAGTGGCACCGGGGGCCAGTAGCGGTCGCGCGGGGGCGGACGGCGGGCGGGTCGTGGCGGGCTGGAGCAGGCACGTTCTGGGTTACAGCCGTACAGGGCATTGCATGGGGGCTGCAGGGTGCGGCGCAGTGGCAGAACGCCGGGGCTGGCGCGGCCAATCACGAAACTGCCAAGCCGGCACCCGCGCATATGCCGTATATGCCGCGCCCGCACGTACCGTAGCCATCCAGCTGTCCCCATGTCGCCCCGCCTAGAGCTGCTGCTCTCCCACCCACCCAAACTGTCCCACCCTGGCCCCGTGCTCACCCGTGCAAATCCCGCCTCCTCGCCCCTCACCCAACCCCCAGCTTCACTTACTATTTTGTCATGCATGTTACCCCACACCCGACGTTCGCCAGGTGGAGCGTGTGGTGGGCCGCTGGGTGCACCCCTCCTCGGGCCGCTCCTACCACGTTAAGTTCGCCCCGCCCAAGGTGAGGCGGAGGGGCAGTGACGGGAGGGCGGGGGGGGGGGTGGTGGAGGCGTGGCGCGACGGGGGGTGGAGGCGGAGAGGCGGGGGCCGACTAAGGGGAAAGGCGGGAGCGCCCGGGGGGAGGGGGGCGGGCGGGCTGGAGGGAGGTGGGAGGGCGACCCAGGCGAGGGCGGGGGCCGGGCGGGGGAGTGTGGGCTGCGGCACGCTGGGCTGTGGCCGGCCGGGCGCCAGGGCCCTTGTCGGGAGGGGAGCTGCGAGGTGTGGATGGGTGCAGCGACGTGGCTGCAAGAAAGGCGCTGGGCCGTGCCGCGAACAGGGTTCCTTCGCCTCCCTGTTCCTGGTGCGTGCACTCCACGCAACAACGTACGCACACTCCTGCATACCCCCCTCCCGCGCACGCCATGCCGCCCCCACACGCTTCACGCCTCCCTCCCCATGCCCCCCCCACGCCTTCACTTCTTTAACAGTCATGAATGTAACCCACACACACACACACACACACACACACACACACACACACACACACACACACACACACACACACACACACACACACACACACACACACACCAGGAGCTAGGAATCGTAGGAGTGCCTGGGCCTCACGGTACCGTGAGCACATGCATGGGTTTGCACCCTTGAGAGCGTGTGGACACGAATCCCCCCTCGAGGTTAGAGCAGCGGGGGTTGCGCGATTTCCGGTTGGTAAGACCGGCGGCTCACCGCAGCAGGTATGCGAGGTAACTTCAGGTAACATCCGTAAACCGTCGCTTTGCTGCATCGCATACACTGTCTTTGCGCAACGTTTTCCTTGTGCTCTTTAACACACACACCAGGTTGCGGGTGTGGACGACGTGACGGGCGAGCCGCTGATGCAGCGCAAGGACGACAACGCCGAGACGCTCAAGGCGCGGCTGGGTGCCTTCCACGACCAGACCACGCCCGTCATCCAGCACTACGCCGCCAAGGTGGTGGCGCTCAAGGCAGACCGGCCGCAGGTGGGGTGGGATTGTGGGAGGGTTGTGTACATGCCAGCCCAAGCCAAACCGGACCCAACGCAAGGAGCGAGGAGGGGGTTTGGGGGCTTTTGGGGGGAGTCAGGGTTGGTGGGCGGGTGGGCGGGTGGGTGCTTGGGAGGAGGGCATGGACAGTTACACGGTATGGGGACGGTGGGGGCGGCAGCGAAGGCCTCAGGGCATCCGCCTAGTGCGTGTTGCTTATCCCTGTCGCACTTCTCTGCCCACGACACCCTCACATGCGCCGCGCTGCGCTGCCCGCTTCTGATGTGTGCAGGACGAGGTGGCTCAGGCCATTGCCTCGGCGCTCAACAAGTAATTGTGTGGGGAGCTACCGGACTGGAGCTAGCGTGCGTGACAATAGTTGTTTCGCGTCGTCACAAGACTAGCTTGATTGACATGTATTGATATGAGACCTAGGATAGCGTTGGACAGAGTTTTATTCACCAGGACTTGAAGGGACGAGACGAAGAGGGCGGGACGGCGAGTAGAGCAGACCGGACACCGGGCATTGCCGGCGTGGGCCTCAGCCGGTGCGGCGATAGGCAGAGGCGGCGCCAGCTCGAGCGGCGATGGCGGAGTGGAGGCCGAAGGGTTGATCAGGCGATCGAGTTGACGGGTGGGTTGATCAAAGGATGCATCGGGACAGCCGGGTGTGCTGCTGCATGCGGGCAACTTACGGTGGGTGCTAGAGGCGTGCAGGCACGTGGCACCATTCAGGAAGGCACCAAGTGCGTGAAAGGGCGCAAGCAAGGACTCGGAACTCGGAAGGGCGCAATGCAGCAAGCGGTTGCATCCCTTGTGGGAGGGGGTGACGGGCCACGCCGCGCGTGTGGCAATCGGGTGCGCGTGGCTGGTTGACAGCTCGGACTATGGTGCTCGAACCAGCTTTGGACAAATAAGACGTCCGGACATATTCAGGCGGCAACACGCCGGCCGTCATGGATGGAGTACGTGTAACCACGCACCGCAACAGGCATACAGTAGCTGTGCTCCCCGCCGCCGCTGCATGTGCTTCGATATGCTGGGCGCTCCTCCACCCATCAAAGTCGGTCAGGGAGTGTACTCACGGAGTTTACCTGCCAGTACTTGCTGATCAGGACGACTCTGCATAGCGACTACGGGGTTCTTCAATCTTCATTCATTACAAGCAAAACACATGTGTGCGATACGTTAACAGCCTGGCATCCTGGCGGCCTAGCTAGGAGCACGACGTCATACATTGGCGACACGCAGGACACGCGCGGCACAGTCTCCACTCTGCTGCGCCCGCCGCACCAGCCAGGTAGGCGCACCAATAAGGCGCATCGGCACGTATAGATAGGCACACCTGGTATGTAGGCGCACCGCAAGGTAGGCGCACCACCAGGAGGCCCAACAGGTAATGGTAGGTGCAGCAAGTAAGGCCCACAGATGCGCAAGGCTAATAAGCCCCCATGCAGGCAGCCATGTGCTCTCTCACTACGTACGGTAGCCTCCAGTAGTCACGCCACTGAAGCCACGCACCCTTCGAAGCAAGTAAGGCATCCAATACAAGAAGGTTAGATCCGTTCCGTGACGTGTCTCAAACCCCCCCCCCCCCCCGCCACCCAGGAGCAGGTGGAGGCGCGGCGGCTGTGATGGGCTGGGAGCCCATGGGGGGCACTGCAGAAAGGGACGGCCATCCCTGCCGGCCCGGCCCCACCTGCCAAACAAACAACTATGCATCCATACATGCATTCAAGCAAGAAAACAAAGAACGCAACATCGCACAGCCGCGCCTTCGGACCACACACGCAAAGCATGCCAACAATCAATCAGGCCGCTATGGCCACTGTGGCAGCACTGCGACAAGCATTATTCCATTTCGAAGACACCACACAAGAGTCAAACGGGAGGTCCACGTGTTGGTGTCGTGTCCTCCAGCCCGCCACTCCAGCAGCCACCCAGCGCATAACCAACCAAGCGAAGCAGTCCAGCCCACAGAACCTCCAGGCAGCAGCGCAAAAGCACCCTCAGCAGGTGTACGTGTGAGCACCTTCTTGATCCCCTCTGCGTGTGCTTAGCCAGCGTAACCCACAAGCCAGCACAGCTAAGTAAAAGCAAGTAAAACAACATCACGAATAGTGTCTCCCCTGCCAGGCTACAGCCTTGCATCCCATCTACTGGTCCTTATTATCACCACCAATGCTGCGGCCCAACGAAAGCATTTGGCCCAGTACACAAGTGTAATGATGACATTATGACCACGCACAGGGATTTATTTCAACTGATCAGGAGTGCAGCAATACTGCACTACCTAGCTAGCTGGCGTATCATTGCATGATACCGCGCCGCTGCGCAACCTTATCAGCAGTGGTGCAATACTTCATCAGCTGTTCAACGTGCATGCGGCATCTCCATTGGTTTGGTGCTTTCATACCTGCTTCATTCATCTTCGTGGTACGACTCCTGCCCCATGCAAGCAACCTAACTCCTGCTGCTAGCTGGACAGCACGCATTGCTTGCTAATGCACAAGGGAAAGAGGTAAGGCCGCGCCGGTCCACCTTTGCAACCCTGCACGTGCAAGCGAGCCTATGCCGTGCGGACGAGGGCCGTCCCACTGCAATAGCATGTCGCTAGCCCCTAGGATAGAATACGTGCTACATGTCCAAGCAACGAACCAAACCAACATGCATCCGAATCAATATCCCCAAGCAGTTGACCCATTTATGCAGCTAGTAGTTTGGTCGCCCAACAACAGCCGTGCCTTGCAACGCAAGATCAATGCCAAAACCCTTTTGAGAGCAACGCGCGTGTGTGCATACCCAAGTATCGTAACGGCATGCCCGTCATGCCGTCAGTGCCTCTGACGTCATTGGGAGGACTTGACTGCATTCCAACTCCTTATTATCTTGCCTAAGCAAGGGACATGCATTACTGCTGCTGCTGCTGCTGCTTTTGCTCCATCTTCCAGTATTCGTAGTTGGCTTCGTAGCACCGGACCAGCGGTGTGGCTCCGGGAAAGGCGGATGTCAGGGCCCGCACCAACGGCAGCGCCACGAATTCGTAAAAGCCGGCCTGCGCGCGGGTTGTTCAACACATGAACACAGCGCGCGGATGCATGGAGGTTTGAGCGCTTGCGCGTGTCAAGGCCGCGCCTCGCCCTCTGAACACGCACCCCAAAGAAGGTTTGCGCGCATCATTATCTGCAGTTATGTGGCGCATGCGCCCAGGCCGTCCGCGCCTCACAATTGGCGGCCGGCCCGCCCGCATGCATGCCATACCCACGTGGCACACCTACGTACGGCGGCGTATGGCCGCCCAAGCACAGGACACACGTATGCACCATGGCCCCGAGCGACCCGCAGCCAACCACGCACTCACCTGGCTCTTGGACACGCCCTGCTTGGCGCGGTCGAAAAGCGGGCTGATGGGAAGCCCTGCCTCCCGCTCCTTGTCACCTTGCCGGAAGAACTCCTCCTCCAACACACCCAGCCACCTGCGTGAGTCGGGGTTGGTCATCACCGGGTGGTGCTCTCCAAGTAAGATGAAGTACATGAAGTCAACTTCCCGAGAACCCAACGCGCTCAAACCACCAGCCAGAGTGTTCGGCCTTCGGCATACAAGCAAGATCGCTCGCTCAGTCCCGCCCGCCCGTTGCACGCACTGCTGCTGCATACAGGCATGGTTGCCTCATGCGCAAATCACCAGCAGGGCTGTCAACGGATGTGCAATCGCTCACCGCTTGTGCACAGGTAGTGTTCCCGCCAGGTGCCCAATGTCTGCCACCTTGAGGCAGATCTGCAGAGCCAGCAGCCGCTGGGACTCGTCCGCGGGCGGCAGCGGCGGCGGCGCCGGCACTGCCGCCGCGGCCTGCCCCTGCGCTGCCGCTACAGGCGCGCAGCCCACCACCGGCGGTGGCGCCAACACAGGCAGTGATTGGCGCAAGAAGGACGTGACTGCTCCCGCCGCCGCCACCGGCTGCGTCTGCTTGCGTGCCGCCGGCGCCGCCGTGCCATCGTGCACTACGGTTGATGGCGCTGAGAAGGTGCCAGCTGCAGTGGGCGTGCGATTGTTGTGGTTGGGCGAATCTGGGTGGTGGTGTTGGGCACAAGGATCCGCGGACGCCGCCGCCTTTGCAGCGGCTTGACTCCCACTTGTTGAGGTGACACCACCGCGGTCACGCCGCCTGTGAAACAGCACAACCAAGCATATGCGTGTCACAACCAGCAGCAGGGCCATAAACACACACACACACACACACACATACATACACATACACACACACACACACACACGGATCGCGGCCCGCTTTGCTTGCGCATTCATATACATAGTGTCGGCCTTACTTTCCCTAGTGCTTTCCCAACAGACGCAAAGTGTGACCAATGGACATGACACGCTCCTTGGCTGGGTATACATGGCATGCATGTGGGCAATCAAGGGGCTGACAAGCTCGGGTTTGGAAACTGCTGCACAGGTTTCTCATGTTGTGTCATGGCGAGACTGGTCCCGACTTCCCGCTTGTCCTCAGCATGCATAGCAGTCGTGGCACTACTCACGTGGAGGCTGATTTCTGCTGCGACACGTCTGACTCAGCAGCTGCCGCCACAGCGCCGCCACCATCGCCTATGGTCACGACCACCGCACCCGGCGGCGCCGCCAGCTGCTGCTGCTGCTGCTGCTGCTGTGCAGGCTCACGCCGCCGCCCCCGCATGGCCACGCCGCCGCCACCACCGCTGCCTCCGCCAACAGCAGCAGCCTGCGCCTCCGCGTCCGCCGGCACTGCCACGGCAGGCGCCGCCAGCGGCTGCTGCTGGTACTGGTGCTGCTTGAGGCGCTGCGCGCTGACGGCGTTTGTGAATTGTGACAGCAGCCCGAAGTGTTGCTTCATGTCCGTGCCCATCACCAGCTCCACAACCTGCATCCAGGCATGCAGCAGTGCGCGCATGACCAAGCATACACACCCATATGCTCTAATGGCAATCGCCACAATGGTGGATACACGGGATTGATGGCACCCCAGTGTAACTAACACGGGACAATTCAACCTACTACCGCGCACAAGTCATACATGCACCGACCCACCTGCTTGCGGAAAGCAATGCGCTGCTCCCGGCTGAGGCCCTCGAACGCGTCCAGCTCGGGCCGCTCCGCCATGAGCGTGAAGGCGGCGGAAGCGTGGTGGTTCTCAAGCGGCGAGCGGTCGTTGTAGCGCAGCGCCAGCGGGTGCGAGGTGGCGACCAGGAAGTCGCCGGTCAGGCCGGGGTGCCCGAAGTCATGGATGACCTGCATGCAAGCACATAGGGGGCAGCAGTCAGCAGAGAACGTGCCAGGATGGACGGGCCCAGCGGGAGACACAGGCACACGCGCGCTGAGCCGCACCATTCTTTCACTGGTATCGGTGGGGAATAATTCCATCCAATGAGTCACCACGCCCGCCGCATATCCCGCTCGCTCGCTCGCTTGTCGACAACTGAGTTCAGCAGCACCGGCCATAGTTGCGTACGGACGTACGGCACTCCCTCACCGCCGCAAAGTAGAGCGCCAACAGTCCCAGCGTGTCCAGGTGGTGGGCGGTGAGGCAGGCGGCGTGCGCCAGCACGTGGGTGGTCCGCACCACGTCAGCGGCGTGCGTGGCGTTGTGGTAGGGGTTGTTGGGGTACCCTGCATCGGTCGATAGATCGGTTGATGGCATGCATGCGTGCATGGGAGGCGTGGCCGCGTGGGGAGTGAAGCACGGATGCGCATTGAGTGCCGGGCATAGGCATGTATGTGGTGATGGTGCCAGGAAAGGAGGACAGGGCGCGGGAGAATGGGCGGCGGCATGCTCCTGCCTCCCTGCTAGCAGCACGCAGCGGTGAGCAGCCATCCAGGAGCGCAGCAGTGCCCACTCACCCATGCATGTAACAACGCACCTGATTCAATCGCGCGCAAGAGCCTGTGGGCGGGGTGGGGTGGGGTTGGGAATGGGGTTGGGGTGGGAAATGTAGGCACATGCGGAGTCGGGGGTTGTATGGGGCGGGTGCATGTGCGTGGGCAGGCACGCGCAGACACGCACGTGCGTGTCGGGCATAAGGCATCAGTCATACCAGTTATCGCAGTAGTGTTCGAGGTTTGCCTGCAGCAGCCCTATCCCGCCGTCTCCTCGTCCATTCGTGTCCTTAAACTAGCTAGCTAGCTAGCTGCGCGTTTACCAGCCGTACGTGCACGCACCGAACGAGCTTCAGCGGCTTGATGCGGAAGTGTTTGAGTAGACCCTGGCGCTGGAACAGGAAGAAGGCCAGGGCGCTGAGCGGCCGGCCGGCGGTGGCGTCCGCCAGTGCCCACATGTCGTACTGCAGGTCGTCCGCCCGGGCCAACAGCGACTCCACCTGAGGGAGGAAGACGGAGGAGGGGGGGGGCGGAGGGAGTGACGGGAAGGATCAAGAGTACCCGTAATCAAGCCACGGCGGGGCAGGTGCGTGCGTGGAGATTATGCAGGACAGGCCAGCAGCCAAGGCTATCTACCACAGCCGCCGCCGCGTATTGCTTGCTTGGTTGCGAAGAATACCCGAACAACGCGCATTTGCATCTTGCACCTTCGTACCCGCCCTAGATACCCAGCGTGCTGCCCCGACAGCATGCCCAGAATGCCTGGCCTGTCATCATGACATGTGAATTGCCGCCGTACACACCTCATCAAGGAGCAGACCCGATGCCTGGGGCCTCGGAAGTGGCGGTGCGGCGGCAGTGGCTCTGGCGGCGGAGGGAGCTGACAGAGCCGACACGGCAGCCGCGGCAGCAGCCGCCGGCGCACAAACGATGATGCCGCTGTGCTCAATGCGCTCACATGAGAGCGCGTCGCCCTCGGGAACAGAAACGGGGTGCACAGACAGCAGCGCGGAAGCATTGCCGCCAGAGTAAATGGAGGAAGCGGCGGCGGAAGGAAAAGGAGCCGCTGTTTCCGCCCCCGCCGCCGCCGCCGCCGCTGCCGGCTGCTGCTCCTGCAGCTGCTGCAGCTGCTGCTGCCTTCTCCTTTGGTGCTGTTGGTCCAGGGACTGATGGCCAGCAGGCGCGTTGCTGCTGTAAGTGACTTTGCTTCCGCCCAGGAGCCTGGTGGCTGTGGACGCGAGGCGCACGGCGTCGTCCCCGGCGTTGCCCCCGGCGGCCACAGGCACATCGCTGGTTGCAGGCCTTGCATCATCAGCAGGGGCGGCGGGCGCATCAGCTGCGTGCGTGCGTGCGGTCATAGTGATTGTAGCCGCGTCCGTCGCTGCTCCGGATGCTGCTACTCGGTCTGCTACTCCGGACCCAACAACAGGCGTGCTTCTGGACGCAGATTGCTGCGCGGCGCCGGCGGCTGCTACGTGCAGCAGCAGGTCTGGGGGTGCGGTGCGCAGCAGCAGCCACGGAGGTTCCCTGGCCGAAGAAGCGCTGCCTGCAGCAGCGCCCCCGCCGCCACCCGCGCCGCTGGCAATCGCTGACGCGCTCAGCAGTGATGAGTCCCCTGTTTCAGAGCACAGCAGCGCTGCTGGTGGAAGTGCTGGCAGCCGCCGCTGCTGCGCAACAGCGGCGGCTGGCAGCGCCCCATCCTCCAACAAAGCCGCCGCCATGTTGACCACTGCCACTGTGCCGGCTGCAGGTCGTCGCTGGTCCCCATCACCACCACCAGCATCGGCCCGACAGATGCGGGGAGCTCCAGCGGCTGATGATGGGGCGGTGGCGGCGTGCGCCTGCTGCTGGGCGCCGCCGCCACTACTCCGCAGGCTACTCAAGTGCCAGCCTATGCGGGACAGCACCGCGGGAGGCCGCTCGTTACTGTTAATTATGTCACGCGCTGCGGCTGTGGCGGCTGTGGCGGCTGTGGCGGCTGTGGCGGCTGTGGCTTCGCCGCTGGCAGCGGCGGCGGCGCCCCACGGCTGTGCCCGGTCCATCTGCTGTGCGTGGTCATAGATGTGCGGCTGCCCTGCTGTGCTGCTGCGGAGGGGCTGTGGCGTGCGCCGCGCGAGGGAGCGGGAGGACCGCAGCAACCCGACCAGCCCGCCAAACCTGCTGCCGCCGGTGGAAACCGGCGGTACCGTTGACATGGCTGTTGCTGCCGCCGCTGCCGCCACCGCCCCGACTGCCGTTGGCGCCACAGCTGCTGTCGCGTCACCAGCAGGCTTATGAGAAGCCTGTCGCTGGATGCTGTTGCCCTTAGCATGGTAGCCGCTGAAGTGCCTGACAAGTTTCGAGGTGTCCGCCGGTGACCGAAGCGTCGCGACCGCCTCGGACAGAACTACGGGCAGCTTCGAGGCTGACGCGGAGGGGCCGCCGCCGGCTGCTGCTGCTGCTGCTGCTGCTGCTCTGTGAACCCGCCGGCCGCCGCTACTGTGGGGTGCGGCGAAAACGGAGGACCCGGCAGCCGCCGCTGCAGCTGATGATCCCATCGGCGGCTCGTATGGTGATGCATCCGCGCCAGCTTGGCTCAGCAGGAGCCGAGCCGTGGCAGACATGGGGTTCCGGGGACTCATGGGCCGTGGCGAAGGAGCGGCAGAAGTTGCCGCCGACGGCCGCCGCCCTACCGACCCAGCCGCCCTTGGGGACGAAGCCGCCGTCGCTGCCGCCGTGGCTGCCATAAGAGCCGATATCAAGCCCCTGCCGCTGCCGCCTGCTGATCCTGCTGCAGCGGCGGCGGCGGCGTTTGGCCCGGTGGCCGCCGCTGCCGCCGCCGTAGCGCTGCCGGCAGTCATGCTCCTCACGCTGCTGGCGCTCCGCCGGCCCACGCTCCGCCGACGGCAGCTGGGGGACCTGACGGTGGCGGCGGCGTGCGCGCTATCACCACCGCCGCCACCAACACCGCCGCCGCCGCCGGTGATCATTATGTTCACGGCGGCGGCGGCGGCCCTGGCGTCCTCCTCCTCCTCGCCCTCCTCGCCGTCGGCCATGATGAGTGACAGCGCGCCGCGCAGTGTCCTGCACCGGGCCGCCGCCGCCGCCTCCCGCTCCAGGCGCTCCAACCCCTGGGTTGACAGCAGCAGCTCCTGCATCCGCCAACCGCTGCCCCGCCACCCATCATCACCATCCGCGTCAGCATCATGGCTAGCACGAGCGGCGGCGTGCGCCGCCTCATCCCCGTCCCCGTCCCCGCCGCCGCCAGCCGCCAGCAGCGCATGCGCCTGCTGCCGCTGCTGCGGCCGCCGTTGCTGCTGCCTCGGCTGCTGCCGCTGCTGGTACTGAGAAGGCCGGTCCCTGCCGCCACCTGCTCCGGTGGCGGCGAAGATGATGCTCAGTTCGTCCAGGCCTTCCAGCCCTTCCATGCCGTCGAGATCCTCCTCCATATACATCGTTTGCGGGTCCTCCTCCTCCTGCTGGTCCCGTCGGTCCGGGTCGTCCTCTGGGAAGCCGGTGCCCAGCTGCCTCATGAGCGCCCGCGCCACGTCATCCTGCACATGCACGTGCACACGCATGGGGTTAGTTGCAGCGTGTGTAGTAAGCAGTAAGTACCGTACCCGCGCACGATCACCGCGCATGTAAATAAAGTATTTTGCCAAAAAGTCGAATTACCGCGCACTTTTGAGGGGGTGCGCGGTCCTGGAAAAAAAGTCTCTGGGGGGGTGCGCGGTCCACCAAAAAATCCGGATGGGGCGAGTGGAGAGCACGTGCTTACGCCAGCCTTCTAGTTTTGTGCGCAAACATTCGAATTACCGTACTCGGTATCCTTTTCTAATGTTCTAATTTACTAGAAAATACTGGGGGTTAGGAGCAGTGTTTCCAAAAGCTTATACAAGGTATTAGCGTTATAGTACCCCACGGGTACCTGCCTGCTCAAGACATTTTACTTCCAGTACCCGGTGGCCGAAGGCCCCGTCTCCCCTTCGTAGGGGGGGTTCGGGAGGGCGGAAGCCCCCCCGGAAATTTTTTCACGAGCATACCAAAAAACACTGTTTTGAGTGAATTGCATGCGTTTAAGTCTTGCCACACCGTCCTGTCTTGCTTCCAAATCTTGAGTGTCAGCCAGCCGAAAACAGTTTCCGCCCCGCTACATGCAGCTTCCCGCGTCAGTCCGCACACCCACATTAACCACAACTACTAAGTGCATTAATCCCGGCCAGCAGCCCCGCCACAGCTTAGTCCGCCCAGCGGAACTCGGCACTGTCACGCCAGTGCTTCAGGGCTGCCGCGTACGGGAAGTCCGACACTGAGAACCACCGCTGCGCCATCATCCGCACAGCCAGGCACAGGTGCCGCTGCTCCAGCCGGTTTGCCACTGAAGAAGGACTTAATGGCCTTGACTTGCCCAAGCTCTTATCCTTAACCTTAGGGGCCATATCTACTGTATGAATGTACTACGCATAGCAAGTAGTATTTGCGGCGGGGCCCGGGTAGTATAGGGTCCGGCGGATTAAATTTTTGGTACCCGTGTGGGTACTCGAGGCCCCAATAATTAGTTTCCAGTACCCACGTCAATTTCGGCGAATTATTTTCTCAGTACCCGAATGGGTACTAGTACCCGGTTTTGGAAACACTGGTTAGGAGATGTGCAGGGCTGTGGCGAAGTGGCGTTGCACTGTGCCGGCTGAGACTGGCGGTGGCGCGCTGAGTGGCGCGGGGGGTTAGCAGATGTGCGGGGCTGTGGGCCGGTTTCGAAGCCAGCACTGCAATACCGTACATTTACCGTATAACTACTTGGCTTGCCCCGCCCTTACAGTACAGTACCGCGCAGTTTACTGGCTGCGCGGTCTTGCAGAAATGCTTAGTAGGGGGGTGCGCGGTCCCAAAAGAAGACCGGAACAGGGGTGCGCGGTGCAAAAAGGAAAGTTGACCCAAGTGGGGTGCGCGACGATCACGTAAACGTACGGTAAGCACGTCGTCCCTACCGCAACTGTTATGATGTTTCTATCATGAGCAGGTAGCGTGGGGCAGACGCCCGACCCTTCAATCGGATCCGGGCGGGTGCATGATTGTCTGAGCCGTCTCGCCCGTCGGCGGCTGCACACACGCAAGCGCGCAGCAGCAGCCTCCGTACCGCCCGCCCCCCTCACCCACCTCCAGGTTGGCGTTGCGCAGCAGCTGGCCGCCCATGCCCAGCGGGCGGTACCAGTCGGCGTTGCGCAGCAGCAGCGAGCGCAGCACCACCACCTGGCGCAGGTCGGGCGCCTGGCCCGCAAGCAGCTCCGCCAGCAGGTCCATCAGCAGCTCGGCGGGGCTCTCTGAGGGTGCATGGGCGCGTGCGTGCATACGTATGTGCGTGTGCATGAGAAGTAGTGGGAGTTGAGTATCCAATTTGCATGGAAGTATGCGCGTACGTACGTACGTACGTACGCACGCGCGCACGAAGGCGGCAATCATGATGCGCGCACCCACCTGTGATGCGCGGTGATCTGCTGGGGTCCATCTTCTCCGCCACTACCGCACTATTGCTGCGCAGGCCGTGCAGCATGTCGGGTGGCAGCAGAGCCTCCAGAAGCATGGCGTGACGGCGCCTGTGTGTACGTGTTTGTGTGTGTGCGGCGGGTGTGTGTGTGTGTGCGCACGCGCATAAGTGTGCTTGTGTGTGCGCGCGCAAAGGCAAGGCAAGGCAAAGGGCCATGCCTGCGATGCTAGCTGCATACTGAAGCGCCGCACGCACGCACCCACCTTGAGACGAGCAGCCCGAAGAGCATGACGGCCGCGATCGCGGCCGCCACCACCACGGCAGCCATGACGCCGCCAGTCCACACCGGCATCCAGTTGCCATCGTCAGCAGATGCCGGGCTCACTCGCAGCACCCACTGCATGCGCACGTACGACAGTGTGTATGTGTTGGCTGCGATTGCGTGCACACGGACACGCATACATGGACACGAACACGCATGAACACGCATGAACACGCACGGACACGAATGAACACGAACACGCATGCACACGAACACACACACGCACATGCGCATGCATGGAATGTGAACCAGCCAGATGTTTCAACAAGGACCCAATGCCCGAGGAAATGATAGTTCCTGGAGCCTCGAGTAACCACGCGGGCACCTATCTACAATAATAATACCCCGGAACCCGGTAGTACCCCAAATAAAGGTTTTGGAGTACGGGAGGCGGGACCTCGCCAACCTGCCTGAACCCTGTCCCATCACACACCCAGAGTCGTAATTGTCTAGCGTTGCCAGGCACCCCGTGCAGGTACCCGCCGTGGGTGTACTATAAGATACTGCTGGCTGGAAACACTGATGTGAAGTAAGGGGCGAGTTAGGCTGGAACAGCTAGAAAGCGATCGTTGCTTCTTGCAACTCCCTCCTGCTTGCTCCCAATAATATCGGCCAGCCACCCAGCCCACCCACACCCCGCGGCGCCGCCCCCCGCCATGCACGCAGCTCGCTCAGAGAATGCAATGACCCATGTGCCATGATGCCATGCGGCGTAATGATGCCATGTTGATTGCATAATGCCTAATCTTCGGCATCATGCATGATTCCATCCTATCTATCCATCCTATAAACCTCAAGCAAGTAAGCGCGCACTCACCTGTGTTCCCGGCAGCTCCATCGGCGCCTCCACCGCAGCGCCTCGCGCAGCTGAGGGCAGCTGCGCACTGGCCGCCACCAGCCCGCCCAGCGCGTTGGTGATGCTGTACCGGTACCCGAGGTCGGACAGAGCCTGCAGCGCAGCACCTGCGCCACCCACCTCCGCCGCCAAGCCTGCTGCCGCAAGGCTGCTGCCGCTGGAGCCACTGCTGGTTGAGTCACTAATGCTGCTGATGGTGCTAGTGTTGGTGCTAGTAGTGATGCTACTACTGTTTGATGTGGAAGCAGCTGCGGAGGCCGCCGCCGAGGGATTGCTTTTGGCCAGGAGGTCCAGGTGGGAGGCATCCGTTGTGAAGGCATCCAGATAGATCACGGCCACCACCTGCGAGCGACACATCCGTCCATTAAGCGTGCGCGCGCATGAATTAAGGCAGGTGCAGGTGCAGGTGCAGCCGACGCAGCAGCGCCCACAACCATCCGTATGCCGCCACTCACACAAATGTCGCATGCATTCACTGCTGCTGTCTGTATCGCCAGCTTGACCCCTCGCGAGCGATATAAACAATGATGCACACGCCCGCGCTCACCATGCCCCACCACAATCGACCCACGACGGCGCCGCCCTCTCCGCCGCCGCCGCCGGCAAGCGCAGCAGCAGCAGTGCTGCTATCGCCGCCAGCAGCAGCAGGCGGCGGTGCATATGTGGCGGGCTGAAATTCGCACGGCGCACCACAGGCCGGGTTCGGGGAGTCGGGCCGGCCGAAATCCTCTTGCGGGTTGGTGACGTTCACGTACACAGCCTGCCTCACGACAAGCACTCGCAACTCGGGCGTCGGCTCTGTACCCGGCAAGGGTCCGTCTATGGACAGGCGCGGGTCCCGCAGGCTGCGACGTAGGCTGTCCCGCACCTCAGCGTCGGCAGCTGTGTGTGTGTAAGGGCCAGCAGCCACAGCAGAGATGCATGGGTATAACGACGCATTGATGATTGAGCGAGTGCCTATCACGCGCGGCATGCAAACAGAGATACGGTAGGTGTCAATATGCTAACCTTTACCTGAGAATATGTCGTAGCCCAGACTAGTCGTCAGCCCATTACTGGTCCCCTGCGTTGGCGGAAGGGGCGGGTACACCATCCGCAGGACCCCCGCCGGCAGCAGCTGCAGACGCATTAGCGCTCTGGTTGGGACCTGCAGCAGCGGCGTCGAGTTGATTGGATGGGGTGAGAGCTTGTATAAGTTGCGAATGGCTGGAGCTGCTAACATACAAATTAGATGAACAATGCCGTGAACTGCTTCTATTGCACACGCACGTTGTGCAAGCCCAGTGCATCTATCTATAGCTAGCTAGCTAGGCAGGAGCATCGCAGGTAGGCCTATAGGGACGGATGCGCACGCGTGCAGCCACAGGGCGGATGGATTGGAGCAGGCACCATCAGCCAGCCGCCAAAGACCGCACGAATCGGTGTGACTCACCGCCCTGCCCAGGAGTGGAGCCGCTGCATTGAACACGCGCTGCACATCCAAGTAATTTGGCTGCAGCTGGATCTGCGTGGCCAGCGCCTCGACGGGAAGGGAAGCCGCCACGAGGGCGGTGCGGTACTGGGCCGCGGCATTCCGGGCCAAGCTCAGGGCCTCGTTCTGCGCATATGTGTGGTGTGTGCCGGAAACCCGAGCGAAGTGTTGTGTCGCTCGCACAAGGCTGAACCAGCAGCAGCCCGCCCACGCAGCACCTCAGAGATTTTCTCCGTAGTGAGTGACTTTCGGAGTTTGTAAACCTCTGTTGACACAGCAACGCACTACACGAGTTGCTGGAGCGTTCGCGACGCCGAGCTAGGGGGGCTCAGCCCAAAAAGCCGCTCGTCATTTGACTCAGAGGCAGGCGCACCTGGAGCGACTGCGATTCCTGGATAGCAGAGAAGTAGACAGCCCAGAGACCCACTCCGGTAAGAAGCGCGAAAACCAGCAAGGGTGCCGCAAGTACTCGTGGATGCGACCTCACCACGGCACAAACGGCCTGGGGCATGTAAGCGACGGAAAGATAAGGGAGACTTAGATTTGATGCCTACGATATCTAAGCAAGGCACCGGACGACACGTTCGCCCCGTTTCAGCAGTCAATTCGAAAAACGCAGCAGGCCGCTCACGCTTCTGTCCTGCTTAGCGGCAAGGATACAACGAACCTTGTACTGTTTTGAGCAGGCCCAGAAGCCGGTGCACAGTCGACGGTAATAGTATTTCCAGTCCCGCGACACCGCACCGTTATTTTGGGCCATCTGAACATACGTCCAATGCAGCTATGTAATAATGAAATCCATAAGGAGTCGCGCTCAAGCTCCAGCGAGCAAGCCCGCCTAGTGGGAGCCGTTGCGTATGTGTATAGTTAGGGGTTGTAACTGTATAGAAGGTGCTATCTTATTTATAGCTGCGTTGCCGGCGCGCGACACCGACTGCTCATGCCATGTGCGCGTAGCGAAGGGACGGCCGCCAGCCAACCGCCGATGCATTCACGCGCGGAACCCAACTGACCGACACGCTTAAATGTAATAGAAAGAGTTGTTCACGTTGAGCGGTGCGTACTTCGCATCTCAAGGTTTACGAGAACTTCACCTGCATGGGTGTGACCTCCCTGGGTCCTCCCCCGGACGCTGCGCCCCTGATGACGCTTTCTGGTGACCGGGACGTCAAGGCTCAACGTGCCCTTCCCCGGGCCGGATGGCCAAGTATTGCTGGGACTTCTGCAGGCCGGTGTCAAAGCACACATGCACACTATCCGCGAACACACGCACCTGACTTGCAATACTTGTTAGGGGAACCGGGGAACGCCCTGCCTGCTGGCGTCTGCGCCGGTACGTGGGGTAGGCGGGTCAAGATGCTATCTACTCGCAGGTGGAAGAGGCTTGCATGAACGTGCATGCATGCATCTTTGCTTGCTTTTCCATTGGTGTGGGGGAGGTGGGCCCATGCTTGGGCCCATGCTTGGGCCCATGTGTGGGTTATGCAATGCTAGCTTGCAATCCTTGCATCGCCTTGCGCCGTTGGAATTCATGAGTACGGTATGGGTCAATGGGGAGCCCGCAGGCCTGACCGCCTCCCTTACGGAGAGCCTGCTGCCTCGCTCTGCCCTCCGTCTGCCCCACCCTGTCAGGCGGTGCTTCGTCAGTAACCCACTCATCAACGTATGCTCTTGCCGCGGATGCTGTATGCTGTTGCAAAGTGAATGTCCTGGCTGGCGTGTTTGTGGGTTGGACACGACGCGAGTCGAGACAAGATCAGAAGAGCAGCTTTCCTTAACCCGCCTCCGCTGCCCTAACCCCCTTCATACAGTACGATACACTCGACCACATGAAATCGGTCCGAACACACATGGTATCAACACGTAACAATGCAGACCACACCAGCCGCAACACCGTCGTGCTAGGGTACGTCGGCACTCATGCGTGTGCTTGCTTGTATGTGTATGCGCGCCGGTGACCCGGTACGTCCCCCGTCTATATCTCCCTCGCTCGCCACTGCTGTCTGCGAGTTGCCCGTCTTCTTGCCGCCCATCAATCAATCAACCATGGTCATCATGCTGATGCGCCTTGACAACACGCGACGTCGCCAATCAACACAAATAGTCGCCCCCGCCCCCGCCGCATGCCACATGCAGCATTCCGAGCTGACTCTCTCTACTCCCCTGCTGGCGTCTTCAAAAATCTTGGCCGTCCTCCACCGATACAACTATTACGGCACCAGGATAATGCGTCTCAGTACTCTCATGCATGTATGGATTCAGGGAAAGACACAGCCGCCACGTCCGGACGCGAACTACCATACAAAACTGCATACCCGGTCATCGCTATCCACCGTTCCAGACGGATCAGAGCTCGATACGGTAGGCCAACCTTAAGTCACCGCCGCCGGCAGCGAGCAGCAGTGGTGGCGGTGGCGGTGGTGGCGTGTCGGCTGCTGCCTGATCGCTCGGCCCTCAGGAGGAGGGAGGGCAGGTGCACGGGTTGGGAGACTCCTGCAAGGTAGGGTGGTAGATGTGTCGGGTAGGGTAGGGTCGGGTCAGTGGGCTGGGGAGCGCCGCAGCAGGCGTACAGTACATGCACGCACTAGCTACATAGGAGACTGCGGCTTGAGGTCCCATGCACAGAGAAAAGTGAACAGCAGACACGGCGGTGTGTGTGACGCAGCGGGACACCAACGTATGGACCATATACACACGGGCAAAATGCCATGCATGCATGCATTCGTGCCAGTAGCCGGCGGCACATGCCAGCAGCCAGTGGTGGTGGCGCCTAGCTAGGACGCCAGTCAGCCAGTCGAAGGGGATAGATGGCGGCCAGCCCGCCGTGCAGTGCGTGGGCGCATGCACATATGGCGTGTGCGTGGTAGCACATGCACACAAACAAAACACGCCGCCACCGCACAGCGACTGAACAAGCGAGTCACACACGCACTGGCACACGCGCATGCACACGCACGTCTGTACGACACGCACCTCCGTTTCCGCGCCGCCGCCGCAGCAGCCACGCCCGCCGTCCTTGCGCGCTTACTTCGCCGCGGCCGCGCCGCCGCCGGCGCTGCCCGCATCGATTGCCGCCTGACGCAGGCTCGGAACCTCCTTCTCGGACTTGGCCTCCGCGGCGGCCGCCTTCTCGATCGGGCCCTTCTTGGGGCCGCCGGGGCCGGCCTTAATGGGCGCGGGCTCGGCGACGGCGCTCAGCAGGTCGGAGGTGGACGGCACGTCAATGGGCTTGGTGGAGGAGGCAGGGGGGGCGGCGGTCGTGGGGGAGGC
This sequence comes from Chlamydomonas reinhardtii, assembly GCF_000002595.2. Lineage (NCBI taxonomy): Eukaryota > Viridiplantae > Chlorophyta > Chlorophyceae > Chlamydomonadales > Chlamydomonadaceae > Chlamydomonas > Chlamydomonas reinhardtii. Next base: position 7,314,204 of record NC_057015.1, read on the forward strand.
GGCGGCGTTGGCGTTCACCTTGTCCAGAGGGCCTCGCTTCACGGCGTCGACGGCGCGGCCGGCCTTGGTGGCCGTGGCGTCAACCACGCGCCCAGCCTCGTCGGAGGCCTTGGTTTTGATGGCGTCAGCGGTGTTGGCGGCGGCATCAGACAGGCGGGAGCCGGTCTGGGCGGCAGCGGCGGCGGCCTGCTTGACCGAGTCGGCGGCGGCATCGGAAACGCGTGAGCTGGTCTGGGTGGCGGCGGCGGTGGTCTTCGCGGCGGCGGCGGAGGCAGCCTGCTTGACCGAGTCGGCGGCAGTGGTGGCGGCCTGCTTGACCGAGTCGGCAGCGGTGGTGGCGGCGCCGGCGGCGGCGGCGGGTGCGGCTTTGGCTGCGGTGGAAGCCGTGGGTGCCGCCGGAGCAGCCGCGCCAGATGTGGCAGCAGCGGCGATGTCGGCGACTGGGGCCGCTGCGCCCGACTCCTGCGGCGCCGGCGGCACCAGCGCGACGGGCTTGCCCACGGCCGGGATGGCGGGGTCAGACTCGGCCGCCGCCTCAGCGGCGGCCGCCTTCTCGATCGGGCCCTTCTTGGGTCCGCCGGGGCCGGCCTTGATGGGCGCGGGCTCGGCGACGGCGTTCAGAAGGTCCGAGGTGGACGGCACGTCAATGGGCTTGGTGGAGGAGGCCGGGGGGGCGGCGGTCGTGGGGGAGGCGGCGGGGTTGGCGTTCACCTTGTCCAGAGGGCCTCGCTTCACGGCGTCGACGGCGCGGCCGGCCTTGACGGCCGTGGCGTCAACCACGCGCCCAGCCTCGTCGGAGGCCTTGGTTTTGATGGCGTCAGCGGTGTTGGCGGCGGCATCAGACAGGCGGGAGCCGGTCTTGGAGGCGGCGGCGGCGGCCTGCTTGACCGAGTCGGCGGCGGCATCAGAAACGCGGGAGCTGGTCTGGGCGGCGGCGGCGGTGGTCTTCGCGGCGGCGGCGGAGGCGGCCTGCTTGACCGAGTCGGCGGCGGCAGAGGCGGCCTGCTTGACCGAGTCGGCGGCGGCGGCGGGTGCGGCCTTGGCTGCGGTGGTGTGTGTGGGGGGGGGAGGTAGCAATGCATGGGGATGGTGGGATGGAGTCTCAGGTACGGCAGGTAGGGTGCGTGGGGTGGCGTGAGGGAATGGGAACGCAGGAGTCCGCCGCCAAGTAAGCCCACCAACGTCTTGTGGACGCTTGACCCCACTGAGCGCAGGGGCACACACGCACCCCGCCACCGCTCCACCCCTAGAGCCTTACCCCTCACCACATCCGCGCCCCACATCCACACACCCAGTACAGGCACCCACGCACTCGTCATTAACTCGAGCACCCACGCAATCAGGCACATATTGTACACACGCACCTGTAGACAGCGCATCAGAGGCGGCTGTCGCGGGCTTGCCGGCGCCCGGCGCGTACGGCGTCAGCGGCGTCGCCGCGTCAGCCGGCGGCGGCGGCGGCACCGACGGAGGAAACTTCATCACCAGCCAGTCCGGGAACAGGGCCACCTCCGCCACCGGCACGGCGGCTGTAGCAGCAGCGGCCGAGGACGGCTGTAGCGGCGCCAGGGCGACGGGCTTGCCCACGGCCGGGATGGCGGGGTCAGACTCGGCCGCCGCCTCCGCGGCGGCCGCCTTCTCGATCGGGCCCTTCTTGGGTCCGCCGGGGCCGGCCTTGATGGGCGCGGGCTCGGCGACGGCGCTCAGCAGGTCAGAGGTGGACGGCACGTCAATGGGCTTGGTGGAGGAGGCCTGGGGGGCGGCGGTCGTGGGGGAGGCGGCGGCGTTGGCCGGCGGTGCCGACACGGGGGATGCAGCCGGCGGCGGCGCGCTCTGGCTGCTGGGGTTGGTGGTGGTGGTGGTGGCGGCGGTCTTGACGGCGTTGCGGGTGGAGGCGGCTTGGAGCCAGGCGGCCAGGTCGAAGGCGGCGGCGGGGCCGGGCAGCGCGGTGGCGGCGGCCGCCTGCAGGGTGTATAGGCAGACGCGTGCATGGGCGAGGGGGAGCGGTATTGGGGCTCAGGAGGTTGTGAGGGAGGGGAGGGTGGCAGGGGAGGGTGGATGGGGAGGGAGCCGGGGAGTCGGGAAATGTGTCCGCGACTGCGCGTACTTGCACTAGCAGCTAGGTGCCGCGGCGCAGAAACGCGGTAATGCTGAGGGCCCGAAGGAAACGGCGGCCGCGTGGGTCTGGCGAAGTGCAAGTCGCTCGCGCGCACTAGTGGCCCTGCTTGCCTTGATCTCGAAGCACGCCCTCGACCCCGCCAACCCAGCCAGCCTGCTCACCAGAATCATGGCAGCGGCCGCGGTGGTCGCAATGCGGGCGCCCAGCGCCGCAGTGTCGGTCGGCCGAGGCGACGACGACGCAAGCGGCAGCTCCTGCTTGCGCTCGGCAGCCGACCCGGGCCGAGCCGCAGCGCTTGCCGCGACACCGACGGCCCGGCCGCGGGTGCTGCTGGTGCTGCTGTTGCAGCCAGGCAGCGGCCGCAGCAGCAGGCGGCTTGAGGACCCGGCGGAGGGAGCCGGAAGGCGCGGCAGGCAGCAGGCGCCGCTGCGAAGCGGAACACACGTGAATGTGGAGGTGTTCATGGTGATATTGATGTGTCTTGGGGAGTGCAGTAGTGAGTTGGGTATGCAAGGGGCTCGCGCGGTGTCTTATTCCTTGCCGCGCGATGGGGCCCGCCCGAGATCTCGCACCTGCTTGCGTAACGGCGTCGACGCTGGGTAACAGGGGCCTCGGGCCACAACTCTCTCTGGTCTGCTGCATATGCGCTCTGCCCCTCATGTATAACATCGTATGGCGTAGGCGAGGCGCCGAGTGCCGCAGAGCAATTCACTTCGACCCCCGTCCCTTCCAGTCCCTGCGTCACACCCTCTGCCTCGTTGTTGGCCTCCCAACACCGCCCTGCACCTCATCGCCCTGCTTGGCCCCGCACCGCCCGTCGCTATACACTTGTAGGCCTTGTCCCGAATGGCCGAAGCACAGTTACACCGGGCCGCAAGCCCCGCACGGCCACGCGCCACACGCCCCGCGCCCCGCTTCCCTGCCCATGCAACCAGCATGCACGCATCCCGCCCACCACCCCGCTCACGCGAATCAGAACTCCTCAACCTCCACATCGGCGCCGCCCCCGCCGCCCGCATCTGCATCCACCTCCTGCTGCTGCTGCCGCTGCTGCTGCTGCTGATGCCCTTCGCCACCGGTGCCTGGCGCTCCCGCACCTCCTCTTCCCGCTGCGGCGCCGGCGGCAGCCATGGCCGCCGCCTCGACGGCGCTGCGCGGCTTCCGGCCGCCACCACCACCACCACCACCGCCGCCACCCTTCGCCGCCGCCGCCGCCGCGGTCTCAGCGACTTCCGCCACCGCCCGCAGAATGGCGGCCGCGCCAGCCCTGCCGCCCTCCGGCACAACCCGCCAATCCTCCCCGCCTCCCGCCTCCCTCCCACCCCCACCCCCACCAGCACCCCCACCTCCCCCATCCCCAACTCCCCCGCCTCCTCCACCCGCATACTCTCGCTCCAACCGCACCCGCACCCGCACAGCATCAAGCAGCCGCCGCCAACCCACCTCCGCCGCGCGCGCCGCGCGCGCCGCCGCCGCCGCCGCTTTGGCTCCCTCCCTCTCCAGATACGCCGCCACCAGCAACTCCGCCACCTCCTCACACACCACCACGCCCTCGATCTTCGGCACCATCCTCCCGCCCTGCACCTCAAACCCCACCAGCCCCGCCGCGTAGTCCAGCCCCAGGGTACGGCACACGCCGCCCAGCCCGGGGCCGATGTTCACGTGCACCGTGCCGTACGGCAGCCGCGGCACGAGCGGCGGGCACTCCACGTTTCCCCGCTCGTTCTTGGGCACCACCCCGTCCACCGCGGTGGGAGGCACCCACTCATCCGTCTGCCACTTGCCGTACAGGTTGTTGGTGGGACCGGCATCCGAGCCGCCGCCGGTGGCGGCGGCGCCGCCGCCGTAGGCGCCGCTACCGCCCGCCTGTGGGTTGTGCAGTCGTGGCGCAAGCATCGGTGTGTGCAGTCGTCCGCGTGTCAGTGAATGGGGCAGGCAGGCAAGGATTCACCGGCCTGTCAAGCAGGTGCGTCTTTCCCGGTCTTCCTCTGCCAGGCAAGCGGCACCGTCCACCCTGCGCCGCCTACCTCCAATAGCGAACCCTCGTCGTCGTCTTCATCGCCGTTGCCATCGCCGCCGCCGCCAGTGCTTTTCCGCTTGCCGCCGCCACCGCCACCAAACGCGCCGCCGCCAAACCTGCCGCCGCCGCCGTAGCCGCCGCGGCCGCCGCCCGGCGGCGGCATGGCCCTCTTCTTCACCACCTTGGCTGGGCTGGCCAGCTCTGAGTCGCGCACCTGCAAGCAACAACGTGCACCTTAAACGGCAAGGACCCCACAACGGAAGCGCAAGCGGCATAGTAGCGTTTCCGCTTCACCCCAGCAACACGCGGACCACGGCTGTGGCTCCGCACACGCGGCAGCGCGCCGAACGCTCCCAGCATCCCGGCCCCATCGCTGAGAAGGAGATATGCCCGGCGACAGTCGCCCACAGCCACCACCGCCGCCCACCTGCCGCCCCTCTCTCCGCCACCGCTCCACAGTGTGAAGTACCGACAGCTGCGCGCGGGGGTAGTAGGGCTCCCCCTTGTGCGCACCCAGGGGCGCAGTGCCGGGGCGCAGAGCCTGCGTGCACATGTGTAAGCAGTGTGTATGTGTATGTTCGTGTGTTTTGAGAGAGAGAGAGAGAGAGAGGGTGTGTGTGTACGGAAAGCACAAGGAACAGAGTTAACAATTCGCGTGTAGGACGTGCACGCAATCTGTGTTCCGCCACCTCCCCACTTCCACACAACCCCCCACCTCCCCGACGTCACACACCTCTCCACACACACAGCCCCCCTACCGCCCTCCTCCCCGCACCTCGTATTTGCCGATGTGGCGTTTGAGCACGTACACGGGGTGCGCCTTGAAGCCCTCAATGGAGGTGGGCAGCCCCGCCAAACCCGACTGCTGCCGGTGCTGCAGCTCCGCCGCCTCACGCGACGCACGAAGCCCCGCCGCGTCGGCGGCGGCAGTAGCGGCAGCAGCACCGGCAGTAGCGGCAGTAGCGGCAGCAGCACCGGCAGTAGCAGCGGCAGCAGCAGCCTTGCTGCCTTTGGTGGCCGCCGCGGCGGCGGCTTTGCCCGAAGTGGACTCGGCGCCGGCGGAGGAGCCGGCGGCGGTGGTGGGGTCGGCGATAAGGGCCGCGGCGGCGGCAGCGGCGGCGGCGGCGCGCTGTATGCGGCCGGCGTTGGGGCCCAGCGGGTTCTCGTGCGCGCCGCGCTGGTGGGAGTGGCGGGCGTCCACAATCTTTGGCCCGCCGGCCGCGGCGGCTGCGGGTGCTGCGGCGGCTGCGGGAGGTGCGGGTGCTGCGGGTGGTGCGGGTGTTGCTGACGCGGGTGCGGAGGGCGCTGAAGGCGCTGCAGCTGCTGCTGTGTCCGAGCCTGGCGCCGGCCCTGCTGCGGCACCGGCCGCCTGCGCTGCCGCCTCCGCTTTGCAGCTGCCGCTGTTGTTGCCGGTGCCGTTACCGCTGCCGGCCGCCGCCTTCTCTCCCTCCGCCTTCACCTCCATATTACCACCACCATTAGCCCCAGTCCCCGCCCCCGCCCCAGCCGCAGTAGCACCGGCCGTGGCTCCCAGCGCGGCGGCAGTAGCTGCCCACCAGGCCTCGTCCCTGTTCTTCTGCGCCGCCAGCAGCGAGGCGCAGTAGCGGGCGGTGACGTCGGTGAGGCGGCCCCGCTCCGCCGCCACCACGTAGCACAGCGGGGCGCCGCCGGGGCGCAGCGTGGCGCTGTCGACCAGCTCGGGCCTGCGTGTGTGTGTGTGTGTGTGTGTGTGTGTGTGTGTGTGTGTGTGTGTGTGTGTGTGTGTGTGTGTGTGTGCAATTTGTGTGTGTGTGCATGTGTGCGTGTGCGGTGTGTGTGTGTGTGTGTGTACGGTGTGTGTGTGCATGTGTGCGTGTGTGGTGTGTGTGCGTGTGTGGTGTGTGTGCGTGTGTGGTGTGTGTGTGTGTGTGTGTGCATGTGTGTGTGGTGTGTGTGTGTGTGTGTGTGTGTGTGTGCATGTGTGTGTGGTGTGTGTGGGGGTGTGGTGTGTGTACATGTGTGCGGGTGTGGGGTGGTGCCGCGCGAGCCGTGGACCTCCAAACTAGACCCAAGCTGCCCCCAGGCCACGCACCGCCATGCACAAGCCGTGCTGCCTCCCAGGACGCTTCCACCCAGCCCCCACCCCCGCCTTCCCGTGTACTGCCACCCGCCGTCTCCATCCCGCCTTTCACGCCCACGCCATTCACCGCGCCCCAACACCTCCCTCACCAGTCCGTCGGCGCAGGCCCAGCGACACGTCGCTATCAAGACAAGCCCAGCTACGCCCCTTCAGCCAGCCCTCCCCATGCGCCCCGCAGTGCTCTCTAAGCCAGGTGTTGGTCTTGGTCCTCACCCACCAGCACCCACCCACCAGCACCCACCCACCCCCTCCCCCACCCGCACCTGTCCACGTAGCCGTTCACCGGGTCCACATGCACCCAGCGCCCCCGCGCCGCACTGCCGCAGTACACCTCGGCCCAGCAGCTGACCACCACCTCCGGACGAGTGCTCATGGCAGCGCCCGCCAGCTCGCCGCCGAACGGACCCCAGTCCACATCCCTGGCAGCGGCAATGCCCCCGCTGCCGCCAGCGCCGCCGCCACGGCCCCTGCCGCCGCCGCCCCTGCCGCCGCCGCTGCGCGGCGGGAACAGCATCTTGGCTTTGTCGCCCGCGGCGGTGCCAGCGGCGCCGGAGGCGCCGGGTTTCTGTTTCACCGCTGACTGCTGTTTGGCCTTGGCCTGCTGCTCCTGCTGCTCCCGTTCCCGCTGCTGCTGCTGCTGCCGTGCCTCCGCCTCTCGACTGGTCGCCAGCAGCGCCATCTGCAACTGCCGCTCGAACTCGTCCTCGCCGCGGTTGCTACTGCCGCCGCCGCCGCCGCCGGCCTTGCTACTGCCGCCACCGCCGCCGTCGCCGGCTTTGCTACTGCCACCACCGCCGCCTGCACCTGGCAGGCTGCTGCCATCGCCGCTCTTGAGTCGCTTGGCTCCGGTGCCACCGCCGCCATCGGCATCCTCCCCTTCCTCCCCTTCCTCCTCCTCCCCTTCCTCCTCTACGCCGCTGCTGCCCTTTCTCCGCTTGGCTCCCCGTCCGCCGGCCTCGCCTCTCCCTCTCCCCCTCCCCCTCCCGCGGCCTCTCCCGCCCGCCGCCTCCTGCTCCTCCTCCGCTTCCCCGGCTCTCCCGCCTTTCCCCCCTCTTCCCCCTCTCCCGCCGCTGCCGCCACTCGTCCGCCTGGCCGCCGTCGCCGCCGCCGTCGGCAGCACATCCCCCGCCTCCAAATCCAAAACCGCCGGCCGCTTCCGCCCTCCCGCCCCTCCCGCCCCGCCGCCGCCACCGCCTCCGCCACCGCCGCCGGCTGCTGCCGTGGTGGTCCGCACGGCCACGGGTTTGGCACGCCACGGCGCCAGCGGCATTGCATCCAGCAGCCGCACCACCCGCGCCGCGCCGCCCTGCGCCCGCACCAGCGCCACAAACACCGCCACCAGCACCTCCACCACACCCGCCTGCCCGCGGGCCGCACGGAGGACCTGTGGGGCAATGTGGGCCGTGGCCGTGGCGTGGAGGGGGCGAGGGGCCAGCGGGGTGATTGTTCGGCAGGCCGAGCTTCTTAGTCAGCGTGGCAGTTGTGTAGACGTGTTCGAGGGCGTGCAGGAGGGGGAACGGGGCGGCGGGACGGGCACGTGCCGACACCGCCCCCATTCCCATCCCTACAGGCCCCACCACGCCCCCCAACCCCACCCACCATCCACCACCCACCCACCCGCCTCCTCCCGCCCACCCCACCTGCTGGTCCAGCCACTCCTCCCGCTCCAGCCGCCGGCCGCGCTCCACCGCCCGTGTGCCCGCGCCCGCCAGCTCCGGCGGCAGCACCGCCATGGCCCCGCGGAACCAGGCCGCCAGCGGCAGCAGCCCGTTGATGGCGCGCTGCGGCTCCTCGGCGCCGGCGTTGCGGATGGCGGCGGAGTCGGGGAGCAGAGACAGCGCCGTGGCCTTGGGGGGAGGCGGGGAGGCGGTGGGGGAGGTAGTGGGGGAGGTGGTGGGGGAGGTGGTGGGGGAGGTGGTGGGGGAGGGGTAAGGGAGGAGCGGGAGGTGGTGGGGGAGGTGGTGGGGAGGGGAAAGAGGTGGGGTGGGGAGGCTGCGGGCCACCTGCCATACACACAGGTACACGCACGCCTGCCGTACACACAGCGCTGGAAACCCCCTCCGCCCCCCGCTTCCCTCGCCATGGGCCCATCGCACACAAGCGCACACATGCGGGCCCTGACACCGCCCCTCACCTGCACCTCCGGGTCCTCCGCCGCCGCGTCCAGCAGCCGTGCGCGCCCCAGCAGGCACAGCACGTGGCAGCGATGCAACGCCGCCGCCGCCTCGCGCTCGCGTTTGGTGATGCTGCGCCGCACGCGCCGCCCGTTGGCGCCTGGGGTAGTGGGCGGGGGCGTCGAGTGGAGTGGCCGAGTTGCGAGGCCTCGAACTTGCGCAAGGCGTCAGGATGTACATGACTGAATGTTGTGGCTTTGCTGGTCTACCGCGTCGTGGGCCGCGCGGGGGTTAGGCGCAGCGAGGTGAGGCCACACAAGATGGCGCGAGTTATTTCCGCGATTTGCGAAACCTGGCCGGGGACTCACCCACTTCCTCCATAGTGAACTCGATGCCATTTTTGCTTGCCCCTCCCTGCGCCTGCTCGCCGGGCTCCACGCATAGCACCTCCCAATCGTCCTCCTCGACCTCCTCCCACTCGAGGTCGTCTGGCCCGCCGTAAGCCATTCCTATGGTATCACTAATAATACAGCATGATTATGAGGTGCTATGCTGGAGGTCTTGCTGAAAAGAAGGGTCATATGACTAGTTTGTCAGTGCTGGTAAATTGTTTGCGCTGCATTTTACTCATGTGAGCGTGCCATTGTGTCGATGCAATGGTGCCAGACACTCGGAGATTAAGCGAACTCGGCCTACCGTGCTGTGCGTGCAGGGCCCGCCGATTGCATGGATAGTGGATTGCATTGTTGTCGCTAGCTGTCCCTCATTAACAGGCGTTCCTCCATTGGCCCGTTCGACCCTACCTGTCGCCAGTTTTGCATGCCACCAAATTCCCATCCCGCGCTCGACAGCTCCTTCGCTTACGTGCTCGGCTCACGCCACCCGCACCCACGCTGCTGCCGTTGCCCGCCTGGCGCCCGATTCTATGCTGCTGTCCGCGACTTTGCCGCACAACTCAACAAAATAGCCTACGCGTTTAGTTTCTTAGAGCAACGTCAATAACCTACGCTGCCGAGCTAGCTACCCAACTTCCCAACAGCTCAACCTTCAGCCCACCACGCAACGTCAATCCCCAACCCGAACCTCATACATCCGGCCATGGCCTGAGGCCCGAGCACCGCACGGCGACGCCCGGTGTGAGCGGTCTTTGCCGTCGGCCAGCACCCAGCGGCCTGAGGCGCCTTACTCTGCTATGTATCTGCAAAGCTTGGCCTCAATAACAATCTAATGACCTGCCGTACCCTGCCATGCAAGACAATACCAACCGTGCCGCTGCTGCAGGCCGGCACGCCGCCACCCCACCGCCCGCCTTCCCACACCACCGGCGCGGTGACCCGTCCCGCTCTCCACACCCCCAACCCCCCGCGGCCCGGCCAGGGTTGTTGGCAAACCCGCAGCCCCTGCATGCCGTGTGACACGCCCCAGCACCCCCCTGCTGCTGCTACCCGCCACCTCCACCGCCCCTACGTACTGCTGTTGCCAGCAGGCGTCGAGGCGCGCAGTCCCTTGAGCCCCTGGAGTGCCGCCTGCAGCGGGCGGCCGGTGGCGGCGGCGGCCAGCGGCCCCCCCAGGTCCTCCAGGTCCGCCACCGCCGGGCCGTGCAGGCAGCCGCCACAGGCGTCGAACTGGGAGCCGTGGCAGGGGCAGTCAAAGGTGCTGCGGGGGAGGTGGGTTTTGGGGGGGAGGTGGGTGAGGGAGGTGGGTGAGGGAGGGTTGGAGGCACCAGGCCACACTGAATTGAACCCGATGCATAAGAGAGGGGAAGAGAGCGGAGAGGGGATGGGGAAAGATGCGGTACCCAAGAAAAGTGATCCAGGGGAGGAAGCAGGTAGGGAGGGTGGGTGACATTGGCTCAACCCAACACAACTCCCCCACATACTCCACCCACACCCACACCTACACCCTTGCGCCCACAACCACACACCCACACACCCCCACGCTCCCACCTGTCCAGCGGGTTCCACTCCACGCAGCAGCCCAGGTGTGTGCACAGGGCGCTGTGGCGGTGCAGCTGGCCGCCGCCGTCCCGCCACAGCGCCACCTTGAGCAGGCCCTGCTGCACCACCTGTGTGTGTGTAGGTGTGTGTGTGTGTGTGTGTGCGTGTGTTAAAAAACGGAACGAAAGTGTGCGTGTGTGTGTGTTTGTGAGTACGTACCACTGATGTTAGGGGGACCGTACCGTTGGCACGCTACATCCGCACATCCCACACGCCAGAGCACCCCTTCTCCCTCCTCCTCTTCCCGCTCCCTCCTCCCTCCTCCCTCCTCCCTCCTCCCTCCTCCCTCCTCCTCTTCCCGCCGTTCTTCCTCCCTCCTCCCTCCTCCCTCCTCCCTCCTCCCTCCTCCCCTCCTCCCTCCTCCCCCCTCCTTCCCCTCCCCACGCACCCCGCTCCCCTCTCAGCCACGCACCCCGCTCTCCCCCGCTCACCCTGCCCTGCCCCGGCTCCAGCCTCTCCTCCACCGCCCCTGGCGCCACCAGCCCCGCCACGTCCTCCAGGCTACGCGGCACCACGTGCTTCAGCAGCGCCGCCGCCACCGTGCCGAAGTACAGGGACAGCTCGCGGGTGTACTGCAGGAGGAGGGCGACGGGAGGAGGCGGACGGGAGGAGGGGAATGGCGAGGGTGGCGGTTATTAGATACCAGCTCAAGCTAAACCGGATTCAACGCAGAAGAGGGAGGAGGGCGTGGCCTATGCTTGACGACGGAGTGGCACGCGACAGCAGTCCCCATTTCCGAGATTGGGGATGGGAGGAGAGGGGTGGGGGGGCAGCAAACAGGGTTGGATGGACGAGGGTTTGCTTGGAAGGCAGGCGGCAGGAATGGCGGGTGAGAGGGCGGGGGGCCACAAACACCTGGCCAAACTGAACCAAGCCAACCCAAACTAGCGGAGCACACCAGCGGGGCGTTTTTGGGGCGCGGGCGTCAAGGGGGCGTCCCCACACCACCACACCTTGCGTGCCGAGCCCACCACCACACACCACTCCCCCACACGCTCTGACCATGAACACACCTTGGCCAGGGCCCCCGGCACGAAGCGCGACGGGCGGTAGGCGGGCGCCCAGGGCGGCGGTGCGCCGGTGATGGTCCCCGCCACCGCCTCCGACCCCAGCACCGCGCCTGCGTGCACACACGTGCACGTGTGCTTCAGATGCGTTTGGGAGCCACACCGCTCCCAACTCATTGTCAACGGATGCAGCGTTTCGGCGCGTATCCGTTGCGAATTTGCCGCGCGGCCTCCAACATGCCCCATCGGGTTCGGATCCTGCTATGGGTTCCTATGGGTTCCCGAGTGAACTATTCACTTCGTCCTCCACAAAATGCTACCCAAATCCCACCCCCCCCCCAATTTGAAACCTATACGCTGAACTCAGCAACCCTGCAACCATGCCGCCCCCCTCCCCCGCCCCCCTTCCCCGCCGCCCTCCACCCCACGGCACGGCCTCACCCGTCCACTCCTGGCCTCCGTGCCCCGTCAGCACGTACACGGGCGGGCGGCTGAGGTCCAGCGGGTCGCGGCCGTACAGCCCCAGCAGGTCCGCCGGGTAGTAGTCGGAGCCGGACCAGCAGTACAGAGTGCGGCCGGACTGTTGGGGGGGGACGGGGTAGGTGGGGCGGTTGGGGGTGGTTGGGGGTGGTTGGGGATGGTTGGGGGTCGGGGAGGGTGGGGGTGGTAGATACCAGCTCGAAACGAAAGCGAATGCGATGTAAAAGAGCGAGGAGGAGAGCGTGGCCTATGCTTTGACAACGGGAGTGCAGGAGGGAGGGAGGGAGATCGGTAGGGAAGGAATAGTCCACACCCGGTCACGCACGCACCATGGGGAAGCGCTCCCGCGCCCAGGCCTCCAGCTCGCCCCAGGGGTCGCCGTACTGCTTCTCGTCTTGGCCCTGCTGGTGCAGCGCGCCGTGGACCTGGCATGGCGGAGGCGCGTGCGTGTGCATGTGTGTGCGTGTGTTAAAGAGCACAAGGAAAACATTACGCGTAGGACAGTGTATGCGATGCAGAATTGTGTGCGTGTGTGTGTGTCTCAATGTGTGTGTGTGTGTGTGTGTGTGTGTGTGTGTGTCACAATGTGCGGGATTTGTGTGGGCGTGGGTGTGGGCGTGCATGTGGGCGTGCATATGGGCGTGCATATGGGCGTGGGTGTGGGCGAGGAGCGATGGTTCCATTGGCCATCCTCCCGGACTACTGTACGGTCTGCACGATATACACGTGTCCATGTGTGCCTTCCCCTGCCGTACGTGTCCCCCACGCACCAGCAGCAGCTCCTTGTTGGACTCCAGGGAGGGCCCGTACGCCGCGCCGCCGCCGCCGCCCTCGCCCTGAGCGATGTGGTGGCCAGCAGGCAGCGGCGCCAGCCGCACAGACACCTGCGTGCGTGCGCGAGCAGCAGGCACACACACGTTCACGCACACACACACACACACACACACAGGTGGAGATCAGGCACGTGCCTCATCAGCCCTAGTGCGTACGGCAGATGGGCGGGTCCGTCGGGCATGTGGGTCCGGTGGGGTGCAAAAGGCGATGCCCGTTGGTGTCTGTCGCATCCGACACATACGACGTGCCGTAGGTGTATGCACCCTAGAACACTACATGACAGACACACAGACACATACGGCGGGCTTCGATACGTTGTTTCAGTCAACACAAGGGCACCGCAGACACCCGCCTGCTGCTTGCGCGCCGAGGCAGAGGAGGCAAACAGGCCGGGCGGCAGCAGCGCCCCCGCCACGCCGCCCCACAGCCCGCCGCCGTGCACCGGCGCCAGCGCCACGAACTGCCGGAAGTGGTCGGGCACACTGCCCCTGGGCACCTGGTGAAGGTTTGAGAGGTGTGTGTGTGTGTGTGTGTGTGTGTGTGTGTGTGTGTGTGTGTGTGTGCGTGCGTGCGCGTGTGTGTATTTGTGTGTGTGTGTTAAAGAGCACAAGGAAAACATTTTGTGTGTAAAGGGGCATACAGAGAGGAGTTCGGGGATGTGCACCGGAGCACAGCAAGATCCAAACACACAACTTCCGGAGCACGTGCCTGCACACCACCTCCCCTCCACCGCGCACAGCTCGGCTCCCACGCACCTCGATGCCAAGGGTGTAGGAGCGCTTGGGCAGCTGGCGGTCGTGCACCCACAGCTGGTTGCGGTTGATGGGGCTGTGCGTGGCCAGGATGACAGCCTGGCTGCAGAGCGTGGGAGTGTGTGTGGAGAAGGGGGGGCGTGGTGTGCGTGTGTGTGTGTGTGTGTGTGTGTGCTTGCGTGTGTGTGTGTGTGTGTGTGTGTGCGTGTGTGTGTGTGTGTGTGTGTGTGTGTGTGTGTGTGTGTGTGTGTGTGTGTGTGTGTGCATGGCTTTGCCCCGTTGGCCTCTACCCGCCGCACCCGTGCTTGCACGACATTCACAGTGCCGCGTCGATCCTGCTGTAGGCATACAACTGCGCCACCCGCCCCGGCTCTGCCCATGTGTGTGCCCGCCCTTGACAGGCCACACACTCCCTCCCTCTCTTCCCGCCGTGTCCCGCTCACGTGGCGGTGGCGGTGTGCGGGGCGTCCAGCAGCTGCACGCGGCCGCCGGCGGGCCCCGTCACCTTGCCGCCCTTGGCGCGGCTGTGCTCATAGATGCGCCCGCCTGGTGGACCCATGCAGCATATAAGCAACGACACACGCATAACCGAGGGCAAGGAAGATGTCGGTGACGGCCTAGCCAATAGGTTTCGCGGGAAGTGCTGTGCAATCAGGCCATCACGCACACGGGCACACGTCCATGTGCCAGTCGCCCATCATGCATTAGCCCGCGCCGCTCCTCCACCACCCCTCAACCCGGAAATTATCATGAATGCAACCCCCCCTCCTTTCCTCCACGCGCCCCTCACCGCGGCGTGTGACCGCCTCTGCCAGCCCCTGCAGGAGCCTCAGCGGCTGCAGGTTGAGGCCGCCGGGCAGCAGCAGCAGCTCGTCGGACTCGCCGCCAGCACGCCGCCGGAACGCCACGTGGCTGCCCTCCACGCCAGCGCGGCAGCAGGCAGCCAGCTCCTGCAAGCAGAAGGGCGGAACGGGCCATCCAGGCGCGGAGGGAAGCGGAGGGGGAAACAGTGGAATGAGACCATCCAATGGGGGGCGTTGGGGGGGAGGGTATCTGCCCGCGCTCAAACGAGTAAGTCCCAACAACATCAGAGGTTGTAGATACCAACCCAAACAAAACCGGACCCAATGCAGTAACCCCACTGGGGGGTAGGAATGGCTGGGTGGCATCGCACCCACGTACACACCTGGCGCAGGGCTCGTGCGGCCCGCTCCTCCTCACGCCGCGCCTGGCGCTCCTCCTGCCGGCGCTGCCACTCCAGCTGCTGCTGCTGATACGGGCTCAGCTCCTCCCCGCGTGCATCTGCGGCGGCGCCGCTGTTCCCCACGCCCTCCTGGGGCCGCCGCGGCCCGGCCTGCTGGCTGCGGGTGGAGGCGGGCGAGGGCTCTAGCCGGGCCGCCACCGCCGCCTCAACCTGTGCATTAGTGCGTGCGTGCACGAAGCCAAGGGATGGGCTGTTTGTGGAGCCACGCATGGATGGGGCGGTACGCACGCCTGACACCCGTGCGACACTGCCTGCGCAGTGCGCACTGCCGCCGCGTGCCCGGCGCCTGCCGCCACACCGGTACATCGCTACACACGGTCCAGCCGTTCGCTCACCTCCTCCAGGCCGCACTCGATGCCCTCCTCCTTGACCAAACCCCGTACGAAGTCGGCGGCGGCGCGGTGGGAGGCCGACACGGCCCGCGCCGCCTCCAGACCCAGTGTGCGCTCCACCTCCAAATACGTGTCTGCAGCGAGAGGCGCAACTGACTCCGTGAGACGCAGACTTCATGCGGGCTGCTGTATGGATCCCTGTAAGCGGTAGCTACCGTAATGACACGGGACGGCGCGGTGGATAACGCAGGCGGTGCGGGGCGCTGGGATGGCGCCTACCCACCCGCCCACCCGCCCACCCACGCCTCACCCCTGTCTCACACTAGCCGCACGCGTCTCACCCACCGTCGATCCAGGGACTGATCATGCCCAGACCGCGGCCGGAGCTGCCCGATCCAACCACCTTGGACTCCAGCACCACCACACTCTTGCCTGCAGACAGGCAGGCAGGCAGACGAGAGCGTCGGCGGCATGGGGCATGAGCACGTGTATAACGTAAAAGGCAGACCTGCACATGGAAGCTGCCTAGATCATATGGGTGATGTGGCGCGCCGGCACGGTTCCCGGGCCCCGCCAGTCCCACCCAGTCACCCAGCCAACGTGCACCTCCTCCCTGCTACCCGCGCCCACACGCACCGCCGCCCAAGCGCCCAAGCGCTCCCTCAAGCTACCGTTACTCACGCACCCGCGCGCAGCAGGCGGTAGGCCGTGCACAACCCCGAGAGGCCCGCGCCCACCACCACCACGTCAGCGGTCACGTCCTCCTCCAGACGCGGGTAGCGAGGCCGCAGCTGGTCCTGGCCCCAGGGGTTGCGCAGCGGGCCCGGCACCTGGCGGGCGGTCGGAGCAGCGGGGGCTAACGTTGAAACAATGCCGTAATGAAACAGTTGGGGCAGCGGGGGAGGCAGCAGCCGGGGTAGCGACGTAGCGAGCAGGGGTGGGTTGGGGGGGGGGGCGATGGCAGCTAGCGCACAGTCGGTGTCATCAGCAGGGCACGCCGACACGCAGCTACGCGGTAGGAGTCTAACGGTACGCGCAAGGTAAAGCGATTCTAGCTCAGACAAAAGCGTGGCGCGGCTGTGCACGAGGCCGGTGCTACAGCCGCTGCCGCTTGCTACTGCCGCGCCGCATCCGGGTGTCAGGACACGCCGACACGCATTGCTGCCCCCAAAAAACAAACCCAAGGCTCACCTTGCGCGAGTGCGGCAAGGTGGCACCCGCGGGCGCCAGCTCACGGTGGGGCGGCGGCATGTCGGCGGCGCCGCGTGATGCAAGCAGTGCAGCTCCAACAACGCGGTAATGAAAGGAGAATACTGCGTTAGTGAGCGAGTTTTTTTTGTGTCTTAACGTTTTACAACCCAATCTGTGCTGGACCCACGGGTCTCATAGGTTTGGGGTTTTGCCCCGCTCTCGACCCCCGCCCCCGCCCCGTCTCCCAAGCTCTGCAATCATCATCGCCAACTCACCAACTGCCACCACTGCCGTAGTTCTCATCACACCATCCGCTCCTCCGCGCAAGATTGTACAACACGTCTCACCTCACCGCAAAAAGGAACGAAACACGCTGTGGCCGTACGGGCCCTGTGGCGCAATGTATGCGCACACCTAGCACTGCCAACATGCACCGCGGCCTTTTCATCTTCTCCTACCCTGCCTACCCCTGCCTACCCACACGACTACTTCCACACTACCTGCGGCCAACACACGCGCCGCTCCCTGGGATCCCTGTCCTGCTCCACAAATACATTCCCTGGGTCCATGGTGAAAGAACTAAGCAGCAAAGCGCTACTGTCAACTAGAGTCTTCACGTACACAGCCCGCTGAAGCATCGGCAAGGGCCGATTAGCGATGTTAGCCGATTAGGTAGTCGACATACGGCTTTCCGTTCAAGGCCGTGGCAACTCCCGCTTCATGCTGTGCGACGGCCAACTCCTACCAGCTCCCACTGCCGCATATCACAGAGGCAGGTGTGCCATGCGTGCCCCAGTTATGCAAGCTCGTGCGCTCGGCTAGTTACGTAAGCCCGCATCCCGGTCATGCCCTCCCGGTTGTCAATCAAAAGGCGGCACCAGTCCATTGCCGCTATGCCGCCGCACACCGTACACACCTAGTCTACTGGTTGAATGACAATAATTACACGACAGACCTGCCATTGCAGCCGCAATGGTCGGGACAGTACAGTGCAATGCACAAACTATACCCGGCCCCAAATCCCCAATCCTCCGTCACGCCAGCGGCCAGCGGCTATCATGCCCGGTCATGTCACTACCACCCACCACCAACATCAAAAGCGGTTACAATTGCCGCAGGCTATCATGGCGTGTGGGTAAACCTAGGTAAAAGGGCATCTATTCTGTCTGCACAGGAGAAGACGACGCATAGGTTCGCATGGCTCGCCAACTCAAACCAATTATATGCATGGGCTCTGTGCCATACTCCGAACGGCCCTGATCACTAGATGCCTAACGCTGGCAGACATGGCAGCTGGTTAGGTCAAAGCTAGCAGAGCACTACATCCACCTCCTATCCTACTCAAAGTAGGTCAGACATCAATCGTCCCACGCGTCAAAGGAAGAAAGCTGGCGGAGTTTGGTGGTGCTAAAGAATTCTTGCTGAAATACTCCCAACCCGTACGCCAAGGTAACGACCGCGTGCCTCACTGGCCTTCGCTGAACAGAGTAGTCATTAGGTCGCTGTAACTGCCTATGGCTAACATGTCGAAGTGGTCCTGGTGCTGCTGTCCCGCCGCAGCGCCCTCCGCCGCTTCCGCCCCACCAGCGCCGCCGTGCACGCCCTGCTGACCACCACCCCCAGGCGCCAGCAAGCCGCCTCCCGCGCCCGGCAGCGGGGCAGACAGACTGGCACCCGCCAGCCCCGACCCTCCTGCAGCGCCATCCGCACCCAGCGGCTGTGGCTGGCTCCATGCAGGCGCGATGCCGCCGCCACGCGCTGCCCCAGCCTGAACCTGCGTCTTGGCCAGCCCTGTGAGGGCCGAGACGGAGAGCCGAGGCTCCTGCACCGCGCCGGCAATGACCACAGAGCCGCCGGCGCCTGTGCCCGATGTGTTTGGCGGGTCTGATGACTGCCCGAGCAAGCCGCTGGCAGCGCCGCGCGCGCCCGGCAGCTCCTCCTCCTGGCCGCTGCCGCCGTGCCCCTCCTCGCCGTCGTCGCCTTCCTCCTCATCCCGGCGGGTTCCGCCACTGGAGCGGCCCCGGCCGCGACCGCCTCGAGCCGCGCTCTTGCCGCCGCGGCTGCCGGCGCCTCGACGGCCGCGCCCAGCCCCACGTCCACCACGCGCCCCGCCGCCACTGCCCCCTGCGGTGCCGCCTGCGCCCTCCGAGACGCCACCGCCGGCCGCCTCCTCCCCGCCCTCAGCCTGCTCCGCCGCGCCGCCCTCCCAGCCTGCAGTCGTCAGCGCCGTGCCTGTGGACGTGCGGCGGCGCGAGCGGGTGGGCTTGCTGCCGTCGGGATTGAGCGGGTATTTGCGCGGCCGACCGCCGATGCCCTTGCGGCTGCGCGGCGGGCTGTTGCGGCGCGGCGGCGGCGGCAGGCCGTCGCCCAGCGCTGCCTGCTGCTCACGCAGCGGTGCGGGTAGGGAGATGCCGTTCTGCTCCAGCAGGCGGCGCAGGGCGGCACTGTGGGTCTGCAGCGCCAGGATGTGCTGCTCAAGGCTCTGCTGGTACTGGTGGCGCCGCGCGCGGCTCTTCGCGGCGGCCTCGCGGTTGCGCAGCATGCGCTCCTCCTGCGTCAGCGCCCGCCGTCGCATCTGCACGGGCAGGACCGGGGCAGTGTAAGCGGGCAGCAGGAGCAGGAACAGGAACGCTTGCAGCCGGTGATGGCCACCACATTGGCTACATGTTCGGCCCAAGTACATCAAGTGGCCGCCACCCCGGGCTTACGTGCGACCTGAGAGTGAAGGCTGCCCACACGCACCTGGCCTGTGACGGGATCGATCTCCACCATGCTGCCGCCGCCGCCAGTGAAGCCGCCGTCGGACACATCACCAAGCGGCATGAGTAGGCTGCCGCCTCCCCCTCGGCCGCTGGCCGTCCCACCTTGGCGCCCGCCTCCCCGGCGCGTCCGACCTCCCTCGCGCTCCTCGCCGGGTGTGCCCTGGCTTGAGCTCTCCTCCTGGGACTCGCCCTGGCTAAGGAACTCCGCATCCTCATCGTCGCTCATGTACAGCGCGCGTGTCGGGACCGTGGTGGCCGCAGGCGCGCCCGAGCCAAGCTGCCCACTGCCGGCGGCGTCCGCCAGGGTCAGTCCACCGCCTGCGCTCGCTGTCGCCTGCCCCGCACCCGCGCTGGCGGTTGGGCCTGACCCGGTGCCTCCGCTTGCGCTGTTTTGGCGACGACGGACACTGCCAGAGTCGCGGACAAGGGCGCGAAGACCGGAGGGCTGGCTGCTGGGAGCGGGCCCGGAGCTCGGGACCTGCACGCCGCCGCCCTGCTCCAAGCCGCTGACGCCGCCACCACTTGCCGAACGCGCGATGCTGGGATGAGGCTGCGATCAAGAGGAATTCCACGGCAAATGCAAAACAGCCTGACTTAACACAAATTCCCGTCATCTCGGCTTTGCTTGCCAGAGGGCTTTTCAAAGTGACCGCGGGGACGGGAGCCTTTTAACTTACCGAGGTGCGGCGCCGCTTCAGCTGTCGAGATGCGCGCGCCTGAGCTGCAGCTGCAGCGTCTCGCTCGCCGCCCAGCCCGACATCCCCAACCACACCTGACGCCAGCGCCCCACCCAGAGGCTCCGGCTGTGAGAGCTGTTGTTGCAGTTGCTGCTGCTGTTGCTGCTGCTGTTGCTGGAAGAGCCACGGGTTGACGCCGGGGCTGCTGGGGCCTCGCTGGTGACCGGCAAACCCGCTCGCCTCTCCCTGCTGTGCCAGCATCTGCTGCTGGGAGTACATGTCGGACTGCTGCCGCTGCTGCAGCTGGAGCGAGTGCTGGCGGTGTGCCAGGGGCGAGTCCAGCGCGCCGGCTGACTGGTAGACCGCCGTGTCCATGCCAGACAGGCCCGTGTTCACTTGCAGGTGGAAAGGGCTGGGGTGCGCGCGGCCCTGCGAGAGCAGCCCGACACCGCTGAGGGACGCGGCCCGCTGCTGCTCCAGCTGCTGCTGCTCCAGCATGTCAAGGCGCTGGGCCAGCTGTTGCTGGTGGAGTTGCTGCTGCTGGTGCTGTTGTTGTTGTTGTTGTTGCTGGTGCTGCTGTTGTTGCTGGTGCTGCTGGTGCTGCTGGTGCTGTTGTTGTTGCTGGTGCTGTGCTGAGAGGAGCGTGTGCGGGTGTGACCCGGCGCGCTGCATAGCTTGCTGGTACTGCGCCTGGGCGAGGCTACCTGTGTGTTGTTGTTGCTGCTGCTGCTGCTGGTGCTGCGCCATGGACGCAGCGTGATGCTGTTGCTGTGCATGCATCCCTGGCTGGCCGGAGTGCCCATCCAGGGTTGTCCTGTAGCTACCGCCGCCAGCACCGCCGCCGCCACTGCCGGCCCCCACGCCGGAAGCAATGCGCGTGAGGCCTGGTATGAGCTGCTGGCTGCGCATCGCGCCCATCGCCAGTTCACGCATGGCTGCCTGTGATGCAAGAAACTGCTGTTGCTGCTGGAGGTCCATACCGTACGGCGACGCTGGCCGGACTCCTTGGCGGTCATCGTAGGGGGAGGGCGCCTGGTGTTGTTGTTGTTGCTGCTGCAGCACTTGCTGCTGCCCGGCCTGCATGGCAGGGCCAGGTGCCATCTGCATGCGCGGCGAGTCCAGGCCTTGCTGTTGCTGCTGCCCGTACATGAGCTGCTGCTGAGCTTGTAGCTGTTGCTGCTGTTGTTGTTGCTGCTGTTGCTGTTGTTGTTGTTGCTGCTGCATGAAATGCGATGGCATCTGTCCAGACTGCTGGAACTGGTGGAAGAGGCGCGGTGACTGCTGGGACGCATGCCGCGGCGAGCTACGGGAGCCAAGCGCGTGGCCGCCGTAACCACCACCATCGCCTGCACCGGCTGCCGCCATCGCGGCGGCAGCGGCGTAGCCGGGACCAGGCAGGTTAACGGCCTCATAACCGCCAGTGCCGGGCAGGTTTAAGCTTTGTGGCCTCCCAAGCGGCCCATCCACAGTGCCTTGCCGCTGCCCCAGCAGCCCGGCGACGCCATGCTGACCCGCGCCTGGGGTTGCTGCCATCTGCTGCATGGACAGACTGCTCAGCGAGGCAGAGCGGAACTGCTGCCCTGCCTGCATTGCCGCCATCACAAGGTGAGTGGGAGAAGGCGGCGCGCCGCCTGCACCACGGCCGCTGGGCCCGCTGGCGAAGCCGGGCTCGTTGGCAAACTCGAGGAAGGCCGACGCGGGAGCGTGGCGGTCGTCGTCATCGGCGACGGGGCCGCCGGGGAGGCCAAGCATGGCGCTGATGGGTGGCATGCGCGCCTCGTTATCGCCCTGGCCGGGACCGAAGAGCTGCGGCGCACCTAGCCTGGTGGTGCTGAGCAGCTGGTCTTCGCGCAATTCCCCAGCAGCAGCCGCGCCGGCCTGGCCCCCACCGCCTTGCGGCGGCGTGGGAGCGCGCCCTGGCGCGCCTGTGGTGACCACCGCGCTCCCAAGCATTTCCCCCGCCCCTTGCCCAAGGCCAGGCCCCGTCAGCTGTGGTGTGAGTCCATGCCGCTGCTCCCCGGCCTCCGCGGATTGGCCCACACCGCCGGAGAGGGTTGTGGCTGCATGACCGGGGCCGCCGCGCATGGCCCTGGACGGCAGGGGCGGCAACCCCATTTGGCCAGGCTGTGGAGGCTGGGCGTCGCCGCGGCCGGCGCCGGATGCGCCTTCGCCAGCAGACCAGCGCTCTGGGAGAATGCCGCTGGTTGAAGGCGCACCGAAGCTGTGGAGCTGCCGCGACCGCGCGCCGGACTGGTGCGTGGATGGCGCAGTGCTGTGCATGCCCTCGCCGGCGGGCCCTTGGGAGGAGTGCTGCTGGTGCTGGTGCGAGAGCAGTGGCACCTGCCCTGCCAGGCCAGACGGCGAAGGGATGCTGAGGGGAGGCGGGCGGAGGCCCAGCTGCGAGCTTCCCGAGGTGAATGAGCCCAGGCGCCCAGCTCCACCAGAGGCGAAGGATTGTCCAGGCCCTAACATTGAGTTTTGCCCACCGCCGGCATTGCCACCTGGCACGCCGACAGCTGCGTGTGAAGCAGTTGTGCTGGTTATCCGCCTGCGTTATTGGAGTAAAAGGGATTCCTCTCATTTTGTCTTATGTTGGCGAGGAATGGCCCCACGTGTGCGCTTTCTGCTTCGCCAGTTACACCCGGCCTGCCCGGCCCTACCTCCCGCCCGGGGGCAAGCCATAGCTTCCTGCCAGCAGAAACTCGGCGCCCGTTGAGCTGTCCGTACAGCTCTCGCGCTGTAAGCAGACAGCAAGGGTGAATGCTCGTGTCAGCTTTACAACGAGCGCGCAACGACATGCGCGCACGGCAGCACAGCGGCAGGAAGAAGTGTGGCATGCGTACCTTGCTCATGTCATACGTCCGTCCATGGCTGAGCAGAGACGCTGTCCGTAGCGTTTCTGGGTTCCAGGAGTCATCTTCTGAAGGCCGCCGTGCCTGCCCGGGGTCCTGCGTGCACGTAGCGGCGGGTGCGGGTTGGTTTCCGTTTCGAACTAAGAACGTGCAGCCAGCGACAGCCACGCGGCACGTATGCCGGATGCTCGCGTACTTATGGGAGTAGCCGATGCCAGCCAAATAGCGAAGAAGACTTACCCTCCCAGCGACTTCCGATGGGCGGCGAAGCATGCCGGTCTCCATCGGGTTCATGCCAGGGCCGCTGACTCCTCGCACGGCAGGCCCTATTCCCGCTGTGCCCAACGTCGGCTTCTGCTCATCAGCGTCCGCAGACCTTCCCGCTGTCCGGCCAGCCGCGACGTCGTCCATGACGCCGGGCTCGCCGTGCGCGCTACCCTCCCGCCCTGGCCTTCCTTTCTGCGCTTAGACTAGCGCTTGATGCTCTCCAGGAAGCTCCCGAGTTGCTCTCGCAGCTGCAGGCGGCCAGTCAACGTGCCCAATGGGCAGTAGTCGACCGCGCCAGTGAGCCGAAGACGCCGATTGAGCCCGTGGCTGCACCCACAGCTTATATCATAGCCATGCAGGTTAAAACCATTAAGCCATCGCCCAGCGTGGCGACTAGCGCGACTTGGAGACTGCCGCTTGCGCTAGTCAACTGTGTGCAACGAAGCGTTTCGCGCTACAAGCCCATGATAAATCGAGTAAAGTGGCTAGTTCCTTGGATTTCAAGCGTGCCTGTTATTTGATATAGGCTCTCAAAATTGGGCTCGACGGCCGCTGGGGGTGGTTGCGCTCGACAGGACCGATGCACTTCTATGCTAGTAGCCCGGTGGACGCAGGCACATAAGCATGCACTTATGATTGGTCAATTCAAAATGGGATACAAAATATTGACACGTTACAAGTTTGTGCCCCTCAGTGCACACTGTATAACTTTCTCTGCTGAGCATTGCGTTTTCGTTGTTGTAACGTGATTTATATGCTTAGAACTCTGGCCGTCTTAGAAGCCTTCAGGCGCTGCTGGCCGCGCCTCGGCATGTTCGCGGCCTCCGCCAACTCAAGTAGTTTCGTTGTTTGGACGTGTCAAGTTAAAGGCATACCCTGAAGGCACAATGAAGGGCGGGAAAGCCTCCGCCAACTCATCGGGTTTCGTTGCACAGTTTTGGGAGCACGACCGTGTGTCTGGCTCCAAGCCGCAAGGTGACGCCCGCCGGAACTACTCTCGTGGCAATTCCAACAGCAGTACTTCACACGCCGCACATGTGTCCTCGGTTGCGTTGAACCTATCTACCATCATGCAGGCCACTACCCATTCCGCACCAACGTTGAATCTGACTCATCACCATGTATGCGCTTTTTGCTACTATGGGAGCCACGGACTCAACTATCCTGTTTGAAGCAAGGCATCCGCGCATGCTCGATTATCAATCCAGTCATTTAGTTGAAGCTGGAGAGCTTCACCATGCACCTCGTGCTCAAGACCCTACTCCTTACCGCCTGCAGCGCGGCAGTCACCCAACTCCCCTCCTACATTTCCCAGCGCGCAACCGAGAGCCGTACCGCTCCCTTCCGGCTGCTCATTCATCACTGTTTCATTGCCGCTGCCATGCCAGCCGGTCCAGGCCGTGCCGTAGATGATCCAAGCGCAGCCTCCTCCTGCCAAGCCGCTTAGTGCTCCATGGTGGATAGCGTCTCTGCATACACATGCATATGGATCAGCAAGCAGGAACAACATAGCTACGCCTACGTGCCTGTCGCACGCCGCTCCCGACACTGGCCTGCGCTCTCTCCCCTGCCTGATTGACCCCAAGCATGCATCGCGACATCGGGTGTGACGCCGCTGGCTATTTCCGGCTGTACACGCATGCGGCAATTCCAGATAGTAAGGTGTTTCAGAGCAAAGCCCCGCCCGCTGTCCGCGCAATCCAGGGCTAGCAGCCCCTGAACCCCGCCGTCGCAAGCAGTGGCCTGGCACCCCAGCCGACTCACTGAAGTAGTCCTTGTACAGGTTGTCCTCCTGCTCCGCGATCCGCTTCACCACCTGCAGCCAGCGCCGCACACACAGTAACGCATGTGATTGCCGCACGCCACATCTAGGCTGCCTTTTATTTCACGCCAAAGAGTCGGAGGTATGGCGCATGGCTGCTAGGACGGTCGTGCCGACAGCCACGTGCTGGCTGCCCCCAGAGCGTACGGTGATGCCCGCGTGCGCTACAATGCAATACAGGTGTCCCGCAGCCTGCCCGGTTTGAGCAAGTGCCCCGCTGTACCGTGTGACCTGTTGGCAACACCGCCCACCTGTGCGTACGAGTCTATCTGCTGCAGCTGCTTCTTGGTGAGCACCGGCTGCACGCGCCACGTCAGCTGCGAGCGTGAACACATGCGTAATGCAGGGGTTCGTCAACGTCAACCCGAAGCAGAGGGCATACGGACTACGACAAGCGCGCGGCCTTGTCAACCCTCATGCAAGGACGGGCTGCTGGCGCCCCGAGCATGTACCCCCGTGCGTTTTCCCGAGCTGCGCCTGCAAGCCCGGCCCGCCCGGCCAAGCCAAGCCAGCACCACTGCATCTTTAGCCACCCCAACCCCCGCCCCCGACCCGTCCTGCCGCCGTTACTCCCTGCCCCAAGTAGGCCCTCGGGTGCGCACCTTGGTCACGATCATGAGCACCAGCACCAGGCCCGCCGCGGCGCCGAACAGGCTGTTGAAGTTGTTCGTCACGGTGGGCTGCACGTGCTGCATGGCGCGCGCAGCGCCGTTGTCGCACAGGTGGCCCAGTAGCGCCTCCGAGCAGCTGTGCAGGTGTGGCAACAGGCGGGCACATTTTGGCGCTGTGACACTTGGCTGCTGCAGAGATCATGCCCCACTGCGCCTGTGTACAAATGTTTGGCTCTCTATTCGCGTCGCCGGTAAACCCCAGCACAGGCCAGCCATGACCTGCCCATGCCGCCGCTCACTCCTGGTTGCCAACTCACAGCGTGTCAATGAACCGCGTGGTGAAGATCATGCCCATCAGGGCCGCCGCCGCCAGCGTCAGCAGCGCCAGCAGCACGCCCTGCATTGTCCGCTGCACGTTGGTCGCCTTCTGCTCGCGGTCCTTCGTCTTCACCTGCGGTTCACAAGTGCGCGTGATTGTCCAGGTGCAGTGCGTGCCCAGGCCAATGTCCATACGGTACTTGGGCCAGATGCAGGCGGCGCTGGCTCCTGCTCCCAGCGCCGGCTCACCCTCTCACAGACTCCGCCCAGCCCGAAAACCTGACTTGACTTACCTCCTCCGCGCGCGCCAGGATGCGCTCGCAGTCCGTCTTCAACTGCTTCAGGTTCTTCTGCACCGTCATGTTGATGGACCTACACAGTAGCATACAAAGACATCAGGTTGAGTTGCACATGGCGCTTGCGGCCCAGCTCTGTTAACTGTTTCCTCGCTCGCCGTGCTGTGCTCCTGGCCCGCTCACAGAGGCTGGCTGGTTCTTGCCCCTGCTCCCAGCCCAGGCACCAACTCACTTGTCAATCTCCTTGCACACGTCCTCTGCACGGGCGGCAGCATCCGTAGGTCAGGCCACGTCCGCGTCAGCCGGAAATCAACACGCATCGCAGACAATGCATCCGGTTGTCCTCCTTGAACTACTCGCTACCCCCAATCGCTATCCTCCGGCAGATTGCAGTGCAGCCTAGCGCACTTTGGGTGCGGTTCTCGCAATCCCCATTCCTCGTTGCCAACACGCACAGCAGTACTGCGCGCAATGCCCCATGGCTATCTCCTGGCTCACCGATGGCGTTGGGTATCGTGCAGTCCGCGGACTCGTCGCGGGGAAGGTAGAAGGTGGGCAGGTTGAAGGCGTGGCTGTTGCGGATGCGCGTGGCCAGGTTCTGCGTGATCTGGATCAGCACGCGCTGGCGGTCGTGCTCCTGCACGTCCGGGGTAAAGGGCGCGGCGGCATAGGCAGGGTCAGCCTGGGGCTGGTGCTGGGCGGCCGCCTGCTCGACCGCGAAAGCCCCGTGATACAGTGTTCCGCGCATATGTTTAACATATGCCTAATCCAGGTTGCAGTGCCGAGGGCCCTTGCCTTTGCCCCAAGACGCCCCGTCTTTTGCAGCCCAGAACCCAGCGCGAGCGGTACTCGCACTGCCCCCCACGCGGCGCGGCCTGTCTTCACCGTCCCACCACCCCACTAGCCCGGGGCGCGCACCTTGTCCACGGCGTCCGCCTTTGACATAAAGTAGTGGATCTTCTCCAGGTGCGGCCCGTTGTTGAGGCGCTCCACCACCTCCATGCAGCGCTTGCAAGTGGCCTGGCCTGTGGGCGAGGCATAACGACACCGGTGACGCAGCAGCACATAGTAACAGCGTGTTTCATGCAGTGCACACGCGCCCCGCCCGCGTTGCCTGTACGCGGCCTCTGCTGCTGCGCAGCCCCGGTGGCATGTGCGCCAGTTGGCCCTCACACTCAAGCGCGGGCCGCCATTCCCGCCGTCCTACCGATGGGGTCGAAGAAGATGAGGATGAGGTCCACATGGTCCGCCATCCACACGATGGCGTCTTGAACGTTGAAGGGGTACTGCGGGCGGAGGGCCCCGGGGACAGTCAGTTGGCTTGTGGGCCCCACCGGCGGCCCACATACGCTCCCTGCCCCCTTCAGTCCTTGCCATTACGGCCGCGGGCTCGGCGCTAGCCCCATCAACCACAGCTCCCTGCTGCGACAGGCCTCAAGCATTGACCCACCCACGCGCCACCGACGCCTACAAACCTTCACGCGGCCGCTGGCGCACCTGCATGTCGCCGTCCACCAGGCCGGGCGTGTCGATCAGGTCCACGCAGGAGAAGTTCTTGTCGCGGCTGGTGCTGATCTCTGTGGGCGTGTGCGGCGGGTGATACAACAGTGGTAGGTGTTTGGCTTGAAACACACTTGAGGCACAGAACATTGTGCGCTGCAGCTGCCGCTCCTGGGCTCCCACACAGCTGCACAACCCAGATCGCCCGCGCACTGCTAGCCGCGCTCTCACACTGCCCTGCGTGTTCCTTCCCGCGTGCTCCCTACAACATACGTACGCATATACGCGCACGCGCGTGATGCCTTTGCTTCCCCCTGGCCACTTGTAATCTCTTCATGCCATCCAGAACCTCCTCCAATGGCACTGCCCCCAGCATGCCGCCCAGTTCGGTGCGGCGCCTACCAGTGAACAGGTTCGCCATGATGCCATTGAAGTCGCCGAAGGAGTTGAGGTGGTCGTAGAAGCGCACAGTGGCGTCGCCCTGCAGCGTCTCCCGCTTCTTGCCGCTGGTCACGAACGTGAAGCCGCGCGTCTGGGAGGGGAGGGAGGAGGGTGAAGATGAGACCATGGAAGGGCCAACCATGTAGGGTGAGTTGGGTCGTGAGACGTAAGGTAGGGCGGCGGTGGGCAGGACCGGCAGACGCTAGGTTGCAGCAGGCAAGGCGCCGGGGCTCTGACGCGTAAGCATGGCGGACGGCCTCAAGGAAGACTCGAAGGGCTAGGTGAGGAACCCCTAGTATCCAAGAAAAGCAGCAGAGCCCGATGCAGTACCAGTGCAGCCGCATGCCTGTTGCGCGTACCTCGATGGCCACGCCCGTCTTCTGGATGCTCTCCCCAATGTACCAGTTGATGAAGCTGGACTTGCCCGCTGAGTGGTTGCCCACGATCATCACACTGATCTTCTTGCGCGGCTTGCGCAGCGTCATGCGCAGCAGCGGGCTCTCCGCAATGGCCTGTGACCGGCTTGGCGTACCGGCATAGCCATATGGGTCAGAAGTGCTTGGGGTAATCAAGCATGGTTGCCCTATTAGTTTGGCTGGCGCTGCGCTGCCGCGAACCAGCTGAATGCAAACAGTAGTTCCATTGTTCCGTCGCGTGGGAACGCGGTGAGTGCGAGAAGCCCTTGGATGCCCCTCGCCTCGGATGCTCCCGGTCGATTGGACAGTGACCGTCCGCTGACGGTGGCTGTACCCGTGCCCTTGCACCATTACCCCGCCCCGCCCCGGCCCCAGGAGCCCACAGAAGGCCCAGCCAAGATGGTAGAGGCTGCTACTTGCCAAGTGCGTATTCATACATAGTAATGCCTCCCTGGCGCTGCGCCAGTGCACTACAGCCCCCGCGGTACATGACCGTGCCACACCAAAAAGCTGACCGCACCTTGAGCCCAATAGCGCCGGGGCCGTCACCCAAACCGAAGTCATAAAGGTCGGTAATCTGCAGGTTCGTCAAAAGCGTCGAGCGGTGGGGACCAGGCTCAGCGGCTCAGCGCCCACTTCGGCTTCGATCGTGGGCGATGGCAGGAGACACCCACCTGCTTCAGGACCTTCTCCGTCGCGCCACTCATAATCTCCTCCATCTGCGTCTTTCCTGACTTCCGCTTGGCCGGGCCGTTCACCATTCTCCTGAGCGGCTCGCCCTTCTAAACCGAGCTCAGCGGTACAGAGATAACTGTCTGTGTGTCACGAACTGATCCAAAGCGTCGTGCGGTTGATACAGCTGCTGCGCGCGGACACGTCGCAGGATCGTGGCGCGGTCTGTGGCGGACAGCCAAGGCGCTAAGTTGCGTTGTAAGCTCGACAATGTAACCACAAACGTATATTCCCGGCTGTGCGGCTCAGGAAGCCTGTGGGAAGCCTTCCCAACCGATCAGCGAAGCATGGGGCACGGATGTTGCACTTCAGCACTTATAGCGGCGTGAACGTGCTCTTGTTAACTCTGTGATACGTGCAGATAGTGCTTGGGACAAAACAGGCAATGGAAACGCATTCACAAGAATTCCGGGGTCCAGCGTGAAGCCCTGAAGCCTCAACATGCTCGTCCTGGCTAGTCTGCGCTTTTGGCGGGAGGATACCTCATCATTTTGACGCTGCCTCGCCTCGTAGCTGCATGTATTGTCGAAATTCTCAGGGTGCCCACGGCGATTGCCTGTCAACGCCCGCGCGCACCCCGCCCAGCCGTGCTTATGGCCCGGAGCCGCCTGCGCCAGCCGGCCAGCGGCGGTGAGAGGCGCGGAAATGGCCACAACGAGGAGACGCAAGCAGGGCAAGGGCAGGGGTGTGCTGGTATGAGGTTCTGTAAGGGTTCGTGCGGGCCTCTGGTCATCACGGATGGAGCAGCTGCCCTTGCCCTGCACCAAGAGGCTCAGGCTGTGCTGCAGGCGCCATTGGCACTGCGGTGTTGGCGGCGTCACGGGAAGTGGAGGTGCTGGTCGCTGCAGAACATGGCCGAGCGCAGCTGGGGCGCCCCCGGGGGGGGACACCCCTGCGAGAGGGGTGCCCGTGCCAAAGTGCGGCGGCTGTGCGGAATGACATGTGCTGCAGCGGCAGAAGGAGCTTAGGCGCTGGCTGCTGGCAGCGTCAGCAACCACCGTGGCCGCGGCATTAGCCGCATCAGAGGTGGACCCCGAGGGCAGACTCTGCATGCACACCTCACCACCCGCGGCCGTTCAGAGGTGCACATTGCTGCAGCCGCTGGGCTTGCGGAGGGACCGTAGCATCGTGCCATGGCATCCAGGGGAGGCCCACCCTGGTGGCATCAGGCACCAGCACCCCTATCAGGCACCACTTACGCTGGGGTTACGGCGTACACGAGGCGTGAGCATGTACTGGATGGCGCGCGATCGTTGCTGTGGGAGTCGCATCGGGGCGTGTCAACCTCCTGCGCATGGCAGCAAGTCGCGAAATCCATGAGCGGCAAGGCCCCGCCCGCTGCTGGTGGCATGCCGGGTATGACACCAAACCTGGTGGCACTTACCACCCCGTAACCCCATTCTGGCCTGGCCGACACACAAGTCCGCGCCCCTCCGTGATGCAACTGCAAGCCTGCAAGTGGGGTGGGCGGATGTGCATGCGCATAGCCGTTGGCAGTCTGATGATGTGATCGATGTCCTCCACTGATTGTAGAAGCCCTGCCTTGGCGACATGTGTGGCTCTGGGCAACAGCTGCTGCAACGGTAGGCGGGAGCTTGCAGTCACGAAGACGCATGAGGAGCATATGGGACGCTGGATGAACATACGCACAGCTTTGAAGCTGCGCGTATGTTGGCATGCTGCAAGCAAGGTGATGCGACGGCGCGGTAGCAACCTCACGTGGGTAGCACAATCATTGCCATTCAGGGGCGCCCCTGTTGCCATCAACAGTGTCAAGGCCACGCACGGAGCTGGGGATTGCCACCGTGCTGTGTGGCCGGCGCGAAAAGCCCGGCTTGAGGGCCCCGGACCTATGCCATGTGCACTACTGGCCTTGAATTAAGGAGGCCAGAGAGCCCAAGCCAGGCATTGGGCCTGTGGCGCCAGCATAGGCAGGTACCGTACGGTATTCTGCTTGAGGCTGGCGGCGGCGACGCATCCAGTAGGGCGCTCAGCCCCAGCCTCACCCTCAAATGCCCCCCTCAGACACGACTGTCATGAGGAGCCCCGTGGTCAGACACCCCCGGGATTGCAGCTAGGATGGCAGTTAGCCCTTGCGTGCATTCCTCATCCCACACGCTGCGCCGATGTAGAACCGCGCTCTGCAAGCGACGATTCCGTCCAAACATGCCACACGGAGCCTACGAGCGGTGTTTTGGCACCCCCTGCGTGTTCTGGCCAGTCACGCACCGTCACCGTTCGACGGGCTTCTGCTTAGAATGGGCACATGTGAGTGGTGAACATGTCTGCGCCTTACTGCCATTCAGCGCTAATTGTTGTCTTCATATGGGCATGCCGTTGGAGACATCAACGCCAGCCCCGTTGAGCAGTTGGCAGTAGGCTTCTAGAGAATTGCTGCTGAAACCCAATTGATTGATGTTACAAGTTCATGCTCGTAGATTGGTCCAAACCCAATTGTGGATAGGTAAATTTGTAGGGCTTCAGGATTTCTGTCGATGGCGATGCATGCGAATGCAACATCCCCTCTCACAGGTAGGCTGTATCGCCACTCATACACCTTCAAGAGGCAGAATAGCGGGCCATTTGCTACTCGAAAGGGACAGAGCTGCTTGAAGGACGACTTGACGGTCTTGTCATCGCTTGCTCGGGTTCGCTTGCTCCGGTTCGCTGTAAACTGCAAGCGCTGTACTATCCACCGTGCGTCATCTTCTAGGGCTCGCCTAGGTACCAGGTTTGCTGAAGGAAAACCCTTGAGCCTGCGTCAGCTAGCTGCGCGTGCCTCCGCGTAAGCGCGGGGCCTGGGCCAGCTCGGAGCTCGCTTGCGCCAGTGGCACAGACATGGCTACAATGAGGAGACGCAAGCAGGCCAAGGGTATGGGTGTGCAAGGATGGGGTGCTGTAAGGTTTGTGCGGGCCTCTGGACGTGACAGGGCACAGCATGACACGACGGTACCCCCTGTCACACCTCCGCCCTCAGAGCCCAGGCTCGCCCTGCTCTCCCTGCTCCGCCTGCCACCACCACCCCACCTCCCGGCCACCCCAAACCACACACACCTTCCAACTATGCCGCCGCGCTACGCCACCGTTACCCAGCCCCAATCACACACACACACACACACACACACACACACACATTTTCACCACGCCGCCTCGCTGCTTTTACCCTGTTCCAGATGATCAGCTAACGGAGTCCCTTCTTGATGACTACGACGCCCGCGATGCGGACGACGTGGCGCCAGAGCCGCACGAGCCGCCGCACAAGGCCGTGCCGTCGGCGGCGGCTCCCTCGCGCCACACGGCCCTGATCGTGCACCCCGGCGAGTTCAACCTGCAGGCCTTCATACAGTCCGTGCTGGCCTGGTGGCAGCGCATGTTCGGAGCCTGCTTCGGTGGGTGGCGGGAGTGGCGCATGGGAGGTGGTGCATGGGAGGTGGCGCATGGGAGGCAGTGATGGGAGGTGGGAGAGGCGCGGCGCAGTTTGGGGCTGGGTGGTCGAGACGGGACGGGCCGGGCGGCTGGCGCTTGAGGCGGCTAAGTACGTGATTTCGGTGACGCTGCGGCTTTCCGCATTCCCCCTCGCCTTCTTACAAACAAATGATGCCTGGACCCCCCCCCCCTTTCCCTGCACGGCTGCTGTGGCCCACAGGCCCGATATTCTCCTACGCGACGCACTTGTGGCCCGTGCCCTCGCGCGAGCCGCAGCTGTCGCTGCTGCAGGTGTGTCGCCGCCGCCGCCGCCGCCGCCGCTAGGGCTCACTCACATGGCTCACGTGCGCACGGGCTGACTGGCTGGCTGGCAGGGGCAAGGCAGGTTTCCCAGGCTTGTACCCCTCCGGCGGCCCTCCAGTGGAATGCATACAGAAGTGCTGCGGCGCCCCCTCACCTGCCCCCGGACCCGTCACGCTGCCGCTTCCTCCACGCCTGCCTCCCCAAACTGCACCGGTGCGCCCTCTCAGGCGGAGCGGCTGCAGCAGCTGCGGGACAAGGTGGCGGAGCGGTTCGACATCGCCAGCCCCTCGCACCAGGTGTGGGTGTGGGTGTGGGAGGGGGATAGTTCATTTCAGAACGCCAGGTGTGTGTGAGGAGGGGAGGGAAGGGAAGGGGTGTGGGAGGGGATGTGTTACGAAAGCACGAGGAGGCAGGGCCGCCACCGTGCCACTGGGAGGGCGGCGGGATGCGGCAGGCCGTGGGCAGCGCGGGACCTCGGTTCAGGGGGTCAGGCGGCATGTGGCCGAGCCCGCGCACTGGTCTCCGAGCGCACACAGCCAGTACGGTACAGGGCCAGTAGCAGCCGTGCACCAAAGCCTCTAAGTGCGTGCCGTACCGTGCGTGCCGTGCGTGCCGTGCCGTGCCCGCGCTTGTTCGTGCACCTTCTCCAGCCCGTGACGTTGGCACTGCAACCATTGAACTGCTATGAACGACTAACCCCCTACGCCTTCACTTCTAAAATAATCATGAATGTAACTCCCCGTGTCTACCATTTAACTAATCATGATTGTAACCCCCCGTGTCGACTACTTAACTAATCATGAATGTAACCCTCCCCCAAAACTAGCCATGCATGGGACTCACCCCACACACACCACTTTCCACGCTCCCCTCCCAGGACTCTCTGCGGCGTCTGTGGAGCCTGGCGTTCAGCGGCGAGCCCTGCACCGCCCTCAAGACACCGCGCTGGAAGGACATGGGTTGGCAGGTGCGGCGGCGGACGAAGACGAGGGGGAGGAGCGGCAGCGGCGGATGGCTGTGAGGATCTTCTGTGCGGTGCCTTCCTTCCTGTCAACTCACTCCGTGCCCGCACTCCCTTTCACTCACGCCCTACCCTCACTCGCGGTCGCTCCCTGTCACTCCCTCCGTGCTGCCATTCCCCACTCCCCACTCCCCCCGCCTTCACTTCTTACATAACCATGAAAGCAATCCCCCCCTCCCTCCATGCTGTCCCTCCCCACTCCCTCCCTCCATGCTGTCCCTCCCCACTGCCCCACTCCCCCACTCCCTCCCTCCCAAGGGTGACGACCCCGCCACCGACTTCCGCGGGGCGGGCCTGTACGGCCTAGACAACCTGATCTACCTGGCGGAGGTGCACCCCGACACGTTCAGGTGGGGTTGTGGGGGGTGCTGATGGGGTTGTTTGCACCAGCAGATTGCGGGCTAGAGGCGTGTGTGTACGACGACGCCAACCGGTGAAAGGCGCATCAAACCGCTTTGCAGCCAGGCACAGCCGACCGCCTAGTGCCCCTTGTCCGCCCAACCACCACACACACACCCCCGCCCCGCCCCCGCCCCGCCTCCGCCGCCCTGCTCCTCCCACCCTCTCCCACCTGCCTGCTAGGCGGCTGCTGGACAAGAGCGAGGGCACCCGCGCCGCCTGGGAGTACCCCTTCGCGGTGGCCGGCCTCAACCTCACGTGGGCGCTGTCGGAGCTGCTGGAGCTGCACGCGGTGCGGGCGGTTGGAGGGTGGGGGCGGTGGGGGCGGATGGGGTGGGGTGGGGTGGGGACGGTGGGGGCGGTGGGGGCGGATGGGGTGGGGGCGGTGGGGGTGGGGTGGGGGAGGTGGGGGCGGATGGGGTGGGGGGTGGGGGTGGTAGATACCACCCCAAACTAAACCGACCAATGCAATAGGGGTTGGTGGGAGTGGCTGTGGGCCGTGGGGCTGTGTGTTTTGCTCGCGCAAGTGGGAGCGGAGCGCGCGAGCGCGAGTGCCCGTTGAGTCTCACCATGACACTCTCTGGGGCGCAGATGGTGTGTGTAGGGTGGGGTAGTGTTTTCCATTCCTCCAATTTACCAAAGATGCAAGGGTCCTCTCGCTGTTGCTGGTGCCCCCACTGATCCAACTCCGCATCGCTATTCACCTCCTGCGCCCCACAGCCTACCGGTGCGGCGGCCGCCGCCGCCGCAGCAGCAGCCAACAGCAACAGCGACTCCTCCGGGCCGCGGCCGCCGCGCGGCGCCGCCGGGCGCGCCTTCCTGACTCTGCTGTCCGAGAGCGAGGTGGCCTTTGAGGAGCTGTACTGCGCCGCCTACTGCCTGCTGGATGCCACGTGGCTGGAGATGAGGGCGTCGTACATGTGGGTTTGTGTGGGGGGGAGAGGGGGGAGGGAGGTTCCATGCATGATTAATTCAGACGAGATGATGTTGACAGGTCGGGGGAGGGTGGGGGTTGGGCGGGGCTGTGGCAGGAGTGGGAGGAAAGGCGCGGCATGCCCAATCGCCCACCGCATTGTTCGCTGGGCTTACACGTTCTCCTCTCCCTGCGTACCCTCGCACCCGCCCACCCACGTACCCACCCACCTACCCAACCACCTACCGCACCGCACCGCTCCGTACGCACCCCAATCCCCCGTCTACCAATTCCCCAAGTAGTCATGAATGTAACCCCCCCCCCCCCGGTACGCACCACCCCCCAGGGAGTTCAACGCTGTGATGAAGCGGGTCAAGGGCCAGGTGGAGAAGGCGCTGGCGAGCCGGCCCGCGGACATGGCGCAGCTGAGGCAGCGACTGCTGGCGGGGGTGCCGGGCGCTGCGGTCTGGGACTGACGGGGAGAGAAGGAGGGAGGCGGAAGAGGCGAAGCCGCTTGGAACTGGGAAGAAATGCAGAGAGGCAGCGGCGGGTATGGGCTGGTTTGTATCTCGTTGCTGGCATCGGTTCCGTAAGAACCGAGAATGGAGGACAAAGCGCAGGAGGTGCATGACGCATAACGGGTGCGGGAGAGGTGCTGCTTACGGGGGCTGAGGGCGGCGGGTTGGTGAGGGCTGAGGTGGCCGGTGCGTGGTCAGGGTTGAGGCGGGGTGGGGGCTGGTGATGAGGTGTACTGCCTGCGGTGGCCAAGGGTTGGGAGGACGTTGGTTGTGCAGTTGGGTGGTGAGGGGCCGCTTGGGGTGGGCAAGGGCTCATGAAGGGCATGCGGCGTTGGTTATGGACAGCGGCGCACGGGAAAAAAGTACGCAGTGCAGTGCATGCAATGCAGTATTGTGGGGGTTGCACTCTTACTTGCGGCTGTGCCTCTACGCCTGCCCACAGTTGGTTCAGGCGGCACATCGTTGCATGAGAGGCAGGGGGTGCAGCTTTGGTGCAAGGCTTGCAGTTATAGGCGAGATAAGGCTTCCGGAGTTGCGGCTTACGAAGACACAACACTTTAAGGAGCACCCCAGGGGTCCCAACTCAGCAACTCCCATCCCAGGGAGTCATGAGATCCGAAAATCAAACACCGAGACAGCCAGGTCCGCTCTTGCTCCAAACACACAAGTGTGTTGGAGTAGGGCGCTATTAACGTGTGTCTATCTGTCCAGGATCTGTCTGGGAACTACCGAACATTAACACCAGCCGCGCCGGATCCAGACTCCTGGGCAACGCCAGGGTCCGTCAAATCTCACACACAGGCTCACACACTCATTCCAGTGACCAAGCATCAGGGTCGGTCTGATCCGGACACAAGTCATGAAGTCAGTCACGCCGCCGTGAGTGGTGGGCCAACAGCGTCACACACACCCAGCAGGTGTCTTTCCCTCTGTGCGTCCCAACCTCCACTGCCTCTCCGCGCTTGCTCAGCCTCCGCCTCCGCCGCAGTTACCTCCGCCGCATTCCCGGCCGCCGCCGCCACCAGTAAAGCCTCGCCGCCGTACGAGACCCTGGGGATGGGCGGGCCTGCGGCCTGATGCGCAGAACCCTGCGCCGCAGGCACTCTCTCCTAATTCGTAAACGCGCTCCTAGCAGCCACACACGCAAACGCCCATTCGGTGTGCGATGGGACAATATTAAGGCAGGCGTAGGCGCTCTGCGTTCGCCCCTGTCCGCCTGGCGTTCTCACGCGCCGCCTTCAACTGCGCCTCCGCCCCCACGGCCCGTGCCCGCGGCCTGTACCTCAACCGAGTACTCTTTGTAGTATCGGCTGCTGGACGCAGCCTCAGCGGCAGCGCGTGCGGCCTTTCGGCCTTTGCCGCCGCCTCCGCCTTGCCGGTGGCCTCGCCCACTAGGCACTAGCATCCGGTGGCCCGCGGCTCGGGCGAGCGGGCTCACGGAAGTTACAGACTCTTGCACCGGCTTGCGAGTCCCCAGCCCCGCGTCCGTCTTGCCACATTTGTTCCTGGCATCCTGCCTGCCACCGGCTACCCCAGGCAACTGACATACTTCAACCATGTGCATGAATCTCCTCCACTCCCAGGTGCCCCATGCAGTCGTACGGCCATACACAGGGTACGATATACAACGAAACCCCGACAGCGCCACGAACCCCGCCGGACATGCTATCGCCTCCATCATCAATTCTAGAGAATTCAGCACCGCCTGATTTGTTACTGGCTCTACGAAATCCACCAAACTATTCCTTGTGTGCACGACTACAGCAACTATGGCGTCCAACATTCCACGCGCACCATTCTATTACACCAAGAACCACTGCTACAAAAAGGCGTGCTACCGTGCGAACACACTCTCCGCATTTGAGTCTCCCGGTACGCAGCTAAAAACCACAACCAACCAGATTGACCGCTGTTGCGCTTGGTGAATGGCGCCCGGCGCATCGTACACACAAGGCAACTGACAACAGGCCAGGGGCCCGATGACACATTCAGGATCGCGTCCCAGATGCATTTTGGGGGCAAAGACGTCCCTGAAAAAATTATGCTTGGGCAACAGACGTGCACAAAACATGACTGCCGTCGACCCGCTACTCACTTCAGTCCGGTGCATTGAGTTCATTGTTTAATCGAATTGCGTGCAGACGTGCACCGACTGTGAACGTCGGGAGGACAACCTCTAAACACGGGAAAAGCGGGCTGAATTCATCCCACGTCCATTCAAGCATAGCCTAGTACTCCATCCTATTATGAAACTGCAGGTGCGCCCAATACCGTAACACGGACGCACGACACTACTGTGCGCAACAGCTAGCTGCCTGGGCGGTGCGAAACTCGAATGCCCCAGACGCCACGCATGCGCAAGCGAACAAACAGTATACCGCACAAGAAAACCATTCATCCAAGCCCAGTTTCTGCAAATCCCTCACCACCGGCCACTGGGTGCTGTAGCGGCTAAGTTGCAGCGCTGCGCTGCGCACTTATGGTGGATGTAACATTGTTGCTCTCTCATGCAACCGCAACCAAATGCGTCACGGCGAATCTCAAAGCGTGCCCTCCTACGCCACCTTGCCTTGGGCTAAAGGTTGCTGCCGTATCCACCCCGTGTATCCACCCGTTCTATCAGGACTGCTTCCACATTTCTCCGCCGCCCAACCCAAAACTC
Organism: Chlamydomonas reinhardtii; assembly: GCF_000002595.2. Lineage (NCBI taxonomy): Eukaryota > Viridiplantae > Chlorophyta > Chlorophyceae > Chlamydomonadales > Chlamydomonadaceae > Chlamydomonas > Chlamydomonas reinhardtii. The sequence continues at coordinate 7,352,369 of NC_057015.1, forward strand.
ACCACCACAATAACCTCCATCACCGACGCCATCTCACCATTAATGCCTCAGCGCCCTCCGCCGCTGCCACTCAGTTCCGGCTCCCGCCTGCTGCTGCGCCCCTCCTGCCCCTGCCCCTGCTGCTCCTGCGCCTCCTCCGCCTCCCCCTCCTCCGCCAGCGCCGGAGGCAGGGGCCCGCGCCACACCGCGCCACTGCCGGCCCGGCTGCGCTGCGCGTGCTCCGTCGTGAGCGGCACGTACCTGCACACACGCACGCACGGGTGGGGTTACGTTCATGATTTTCTTAAACAGTGAAGGCGTAGCCAGGACCATAGTTGAGGAGGGAAGGGCGGATGGAGAGGAGAGCGTGTGGGTGCGGGCGAGGGCCGAGCAGGCAAGAAGGCAACGCGCACCGACCGCTAGCGGCCTAACCTCCTGCTTCTGAAACGCTGCTGATGTGTTTATGTATCTGCCAAATGGGTTCGGTCACTCACATGACGCCCATCTCGCGGCGGCTGCTCACGTGCCCCTCCGCGTCCTTGTCCACCACCACCAGCGCCTGGGGGCGAGAGAGGGAGAGAGGCGTGCGCGAGGATTTGTGTGTGCATCCCATTGCAGTACACGACCAGCAAACTAGGCCAAGAAAGCACATCCATGAACGCTCGGGGAATCTCAAACAAGGCTCTCCGCACGGGCCGTACGCGCAGCCGTAACCCAGAACCCCGCCCACCCCATCCCCACCCCCCATAACCTCCCTTCCCCCCACCCGCTCGCCCTTCCGGCATCTCCCCTCCCCCGCCCCCCACCCACCTGCGGCCCTCCCTCCGGCCCCACCGGCACCACCAGCCTGCCGCCGGCCGCCAGCTGCGACACCAGCGCGGGCGGCACGGCGGGCGCGGCGGCGCCCACGTGGATGGCGTCGAAGGGCGCCCAGTCGGGGTATCCCGCGAAGCCGTCGCCCTGGAGCGGTGCGGGAGATGGAGCGGAGTGCATATACACCGTAGTGAGTAAGAATGCAAAGAAGAGAGAGAATCGCGGAACATGTGAACTAAATAGTCTGCCAGGTTGTGGAGAGATTGCCTGCACCTGCGCCGTGTCTGTACTGTGGCGCACTCCGCCCACCGCATCCCACCGTTTACCCCGGCTCCCCGCAGCCCGCACCGCACCCCAACGGACTCAACACACGCCCTCCCACCCCGCCCCTCACCTGCAGCAGCCGCAGGCAGTCGTCCTCCATCAGCCGCCGCGCCCAGCCGCCCACCCGGCCCGCCGCCGCTACGCTGCCGCCCACGAGCTCCCCGATGTGCTCCACGCCCACCACCCTCCCGCCACTTGTGCTGCCGCTGGTGCTACTGCCGCTGCCGCTGCTACTGCCGGAGGGCGGCGCCACCATGGCTGCAAACACCAGAGCCAGGTAGCCGCTGCCGCTGCCCACGTCCAGGACCTGTGTGACAGAGGGTGCGAATGTAGGTGTGTGTCAGGGAAACGCAACCGCGCGCGCGAGTGCGTGTGTGTGCGTCGTGTACACATATGTGTATGTGTGTGTGTTAAAGAGCACAAGGAAAACATTGCGCAATATATGTGTGTGTGTGTGTGTGCGTGCGCGTACCGTAAATGCGTGTGACACGCACACCTGTCTGCAATCCTTCAAGCCACCACATCCCCTATTCCCAAATCGCCTCCCTCCGCCCATGCTTGCACTGGTACCCCACCCCACCCACCCACCTACCCACCCACCCTACCCACCCACCCAGCCACCCACCCAGCCACCCACCCACCCACCCGCCCACCCAGCCACCCACCCACACCCGCCCACCCACCCTGGCTCCCGGCCTCAGCTGCCCCGCCAGCAGCTCCAGACACACGGCGTGCATGTGCGGCGCGCTGATGGTGGCGCCGCAGCCCAGGGGCTGGGGCGCGTCCTGGTAGGGGGAGTGCGCCGGGCGCAAAACACACACACACGCGCGGACACGCAACCGCACACATGCACCAAGGAGGGGGGCAGGGCGGGGACAGGGGAGGGAGGAAGCAGAGATGACTGGCGGGCTTGAAGCAAGCGGTTGCTCGCAGTGTTCGAACAGGTAAGGCTAGAGCGCGCGCGGCAGGGCAAGCCGCACAATTTGCCCAGCCCCTCACTCCCCACACCCCATCACAACCCTCTTCTTACGGTATCCCAGCCCCCAGCCCCCATCCCGGCCCCACGACACAAGCCCCCATACGCGTGTGCTCCCAACACACCCATACCACACATGCCCCATTCGACAAACCCGTCCCGCACACCCATCCCACACATCCGCCATCACCCCCACACCCGCCCCGCACTCATCTGCCCCTGCGGCACGAACAGCCCGCGGTCCACCGCCAGCATGGCCGCCTCCACCGCCGGACTCCTGACCAGGCCCGCACCTGCAGCCGCAACACAACATGATACAACACAACACGACACGTAGGGGGCAGGGTTAGAGCTCGCGAATCGGCATGCGCTACCGTACATGCTACGGTATGTGCTGCGTGACCTGTATGGCCAGTGTGCTGCCACTCAGCCAAGGCTGCGGTTGACAGTGCGGATGGTGTGGCTTGCATGGCACGTCATGGGAGGAGCGGGCGGCCTGGCGGCCGTTAGGGAGGACAAGGCGGGCCAGGTTCCCCACTGAATCGCAGCCCGCCTATGTGTGCATGTATGTGAGTGTGCCGGCACCAGTACTCGCGCTTCAGCGGCGGTACCAGTCTGACAGTGCGGGCGACATCGTGCTGCCCGACCACTCCCCACCACCACTCCCCACCGCCACTCCCCACCGCCACTCCCCACCGCCACTCCCCACCGTTGCCGCCACTGCCACCGCCACCTCCACATCACCGCAAACGCCGCCGCAAACGCCGCCGGCACCAACCGCCCCGCCGCCGCCCGCGCCTGCCCTCCCCTCGCCTCCCGCTCCCGCACCCGCGCCCCGCGCCCAACCCCGCCGCTACTGCGCCGCAAAGCGTCAGCGCCAGCATTGCGCCCAGCACGATGACGAACTCACGCTTCAGGGCGGCGACCATGCCGCTGTTACTGCTGCCGTGGCATGTCCAAGACATTCCGCCGCCGCCGCCGCCGCCTCCGGAGCCGCTGCTGCTGCTGTTTCTGTTGCCTATGTTGACGCCGCTGAGGCCCCTGGATCCCGCCGGCTGCGTTGACTGGATCCGGTTTGACGCGGGCACTCCGGGGATCTTGGGCGTTGACCGGGACGACGTGCCGGCAGTTGACCGACCTGCGCTAGCGTCCACCCCTCCCGCACCGCTGCTGCTCCCGCCTCCGCTCGTGTATCCGCGCCTGCTGCTTACGCTCCCACCGCCGCTGCCTCCGCCGCCTCCTCCTACGCCGCCGCCACTACTTCCACCCGCGAAGCTCCGCTTGGCGCGCCTGCCGCTAGCGAGCTGCTTGGCGCCCGGGCTCCCGGCTCGCGCCGGTGGTACCACTGCGGTGAGCTGGTTCCTCAACACCAAGCGCCACAGGCGCGGTGCTCGTAGCGCCAGTCTCCTGCTGTTTTACAAATTGTTTGTCTAGTTGTGTAGGGCTGGCTCAGCCCCTGAGATACCTCCAAGCGGTCGAGCAAGCTATGAGTGGACAGTTTGTCCGCTTTGCCGAAAGCAAGAGCCCCAGCCCGCTCAGCGTGGGTGAAACTCCTATATGCAGCAGCAAAACCGTGATATCTGCACAACGACGCGACCTCGCTGTTCTGCGCAGCCCGAGACTCGAGCGTTAGAGAGACAGTGGTCCCGGAACGGTTTGCTAAAACCAGATGCAGTTCACAAGTCTTTTCGACAAAGAGGTGTCTTTAGATGTTGCAATTCAAAATGCCAGGAGCCTGGCAAAGCAGGAAATCGAGCTGGCGCGATGGGCATCGGTTCGTCAAAGCGGGTCGAAAGGGCACCGGACATGCACCGATCTACCGCATAATACCCGTTCTATTACTGTAACTAACATGGAGAACCCTCTTGCGCAAGTTGGCCAGTTCTTTGGTGGTGCTCTGCGCGCTGCGCAGCAGCACCCGTTTGCCCAGAATGCTCAGAAGGCGATCAAGCGCTTCCAGGAGCAGAACGAGGAGCGTGAGCGGTGAGCAAGGGCGCCCACAGCGAGCAGATTGAGGATGCGTGGACACAGCAAGGATATCGGCTCGCTGGCACAGACTGCAACTCTGCTCGAACATGCGATATGGCTGCAAGCACGACATGCATGCATCCATGCTGCTGGGGCCTGGCACTGGTCGCGGGGCCAGGGGCGCCTTAGTCTCTGGCGCAGGGGTACCCTACCACTCGCTGGCCTCCACCAGCCCGGGCCAGTGGTGACCCGCCGGTGACACGCGGCTACCGCTGGCGCCAGCGCATTTCCCGCCCACCTTCCCAACTTCCCAAGTCCCCAATCCCCATCCCAGACACTTCCCTACACACACACATAGTGCCGCTTACCACCCCTGCACAGCCCCACATCCGAAGAGCCGCAGCCCATTCGGCCGCTCCGTGCCAGTCCGCCTCCCCCCTCGCCTCCCCTCCCTTCCCACTTCCCCCATTCCTCCCTCCCCGCCCTACCCACCCGCCACTCATATCCAACCCCTGCAACCTCGCACTCTCTCGGCCCTGTCCCGCAGCGCCGCCCGGCTGCCGCCCCGCATTGTGAGCCTGCCGCGCTACGCGCCCGTGGCTGCCATCATCCCGGGCGACTCCACGGCCGAGCTGGTGCTCACCAACGGCCTCTACAACTTCCTGTGAGTTGTTGAGGGGTTGATAACTCAGAGGTGGGGGGTTCGGGGGAGGAGGGGGGGCTGGGTGTAGGCCCGGGGGTGGGGGTGCAAAGATTGGAGGTGGGGGCTGAGTTGATGTTGCGTGCATGGGCGGTGATGGAAGAGGGAGAGAGCGAGGGAGTGAGCTGCGGCATGGAGCTGTGGGCACGCGGGAGTTCGCTCGCGGCGGCCTGGTGAGGTGGCGGATGGGGCCGGGGTGTGGGGGGGACTGCGCGTGTGAACCCATGACTCCTGGACTGCCTCCATGTTCATGCTGTACCTCCTTCCCTCCTTCCTCGCTTGCCCCCACCTGTCGCGCCCCTCACTCCGTTCTCCACGTGAACGGCTACCCCCCGCCCCTTATGCACACAGGAACCTGTACAACACCGCGCTCATCGTGCGCCTGGTGCTGACGTGGTTCCCCAACCCGCCCGAGTTCCTGGTCACCCCCCTCTCGTGCGTGCCGGGGCGGGGCGCGGGCGGGGCGTTGGGGCAGCGGGGCGGCAGAGCGACTGCGGAGCGGAAGCGCGTCGAGGGTTCGCGTGTCATGTTGGATGTGTTTTGCTGGGGATTGCTGCCTGCCACGCCCACCTGCCACCCCCAACCCTGCCTTACCCCGGCCCTCCCCAATCGCCCCTGCACCCCTCCACAGCACTGTGTGTGACCCCTACCTGAACCTGTTCCGCGGCCTCATCCCGCCGCTGGGCGGCAGCCTGGACTTCTCACCCATCCTGGCCTTCGTGGTGCTCAACGTGAGAGGGAGGGGGAGGGGAGAGCGTGTGTGTGTATGCATGTGCGTGTGTGTGTGTGTGTGTGTGTGTGTGTGTGTGTGTGTGTGCGTCAGTGTGTGTGTGTGTGTGTGCTTGCGTGTGTGTGTTTGGAGTGTAGGTATGTGTGTTTACGTGTGTGTGTGTGTGCATGGCTTTGCTCCGTTGCCCTCTAGCCGCACCCGCGCTCGCACGACATTCACAGCGCCGCACCCGCGCTCGCGCGACATTCAAACAGCGAAACGGAAACGAGACACGACAGAATGCGTATGTGTGTTTAGGGGGACGGGGTTGTCGAAGCCGATCCCAAATTGATTGATACCTAGAAGCCGTATGAATGCCCACAGAGTGCGGAAGGGGCTTGAAGATTTAAGGAGCAGAGGTGTAACGCCGGCTCTAACTACTTAGAAGCATTCAGAGCAAGCTTACCTCCAGGACCTTCGTGGGCCGCGACCCAGGGGCGCAGACGGAAAGTCCGTTGAGGAGAGAGCAGAGAGAGGATACTAGGAAGCTGCGCTCCCGTAGCATGAAAGGCACCGGGAAGGAGACGATCCTTCCAATACTAAGAGTAACCTCCAAGCGGCCCTGTTTGCGGGGACGGGATCGGAAGGGCGGGCGTGACGTGTTAGCAATCGCGAGTGTGGCACCTTTACATTGGGTCTTCCGTGACTCCTGCCCTAGCGCGTAGCTAACAAGGCTGTCAAGCGACGTCCTGTCCTTGCCCTCTGAGTCCGTGCGGCATACAGCCTGAAACTGAGCCGCCAACCCATTCGTGTAGTGCTCAATGCGATCTAGCTCAGCCATGTCCCGTGCATCACGTGCAATGAGGCGGAAGCGTTGCGTGTAGGTGGCAATGCGTTCCCCCGGCTGCTGCTTGTGCTCTAGCATCATCAAGCATCGGCGGGCCTCCGCCGGCGTGTGACGCCGCACATCCCCAAACTGGGAGGAACGCTGTGCGCAACCGTGATGTGGTAATGGCCATCTTAGCTAGCTGCATGTCGTGCCTGTACCCCACCATCCACTCTTGCGCCGTCCCAGTGCAAAAGAAAAGGAGATGCCGTGAGGGTTCGAGCTTCTGCTCTTCACAGTATTCAACGAACGTGTCAAACCAGGTGGTAGTGCAGGTGATGTTTTGTCAGTCACCCCCGAGAACTTCTGCGGCTCTGGCACCTTAAGGCTTCTTGCCCGTCCCGCTCGTGCCTACCTGGTCGCGCTGAGCGATGACCTCGTCGATGGTGGACGGTGCCTCCGCCGCCTCCGCGTACGTGGGAGGAGCAAGCCTACCTCCAGGACCTTCGTAGGCCGCGACCCAGGGGCGCGGACGGAAAGTCCGTTGAAGAGAGAGCAGAGAGAGGATACTAGGAAGCTGCGCTCCCGTAGCATGAAAGGCACCGGGAAGGAGACGATCCTTCCGATACTAAGAGTAACCTCTGAGCGGCCCTGACGAGTGCTGAATATAGCCGGGTTCGCCTAGCCCCGTACAGAGATGGGGACGCGCATACGCGCACTCCTTAATACTGTGCCCTGTAAATCACAGCGAGTAATGTTCTAAGCTATTGTTACGCACACATAGGTGCTCTCCAAAGCTAGTCTTGCGTGTCGCAAGCTCGGGGCACAAACCTTGGCTAAGTCCGCCAGGCCCGTGTTACAAGAGGCAGGGAGCGTCCTGTAGGGGAACGAGGGGAAGGGGAAAGAGGGAAAGCGGAAGGAGGGACGGGGAGGGAAAGGGAGGTGAGCGCAAGGAGGGAAGTTAGGTGGGCGCAAGGATATTAGACGGCGCGGTGGTTGCAGGCTCTGTAACTTGCGCAGTCCTCTGCAGGAGGAACAGGAGACAAGGGAACTTGACGTGGTTGGGGTGCTGTACACACACCACACAGGCTCTCTCGTTTGTCTCTTCGACGGCTGTCATCGTGCTCGCTCGATAACCCTCTGACCCTTCCTCCCTCCACCCGCCCCACCTCCTCCTGCCGCCTCGTCCCCGCAGCTGTTCACCAACACCGCCGCGGCTCTGCCCTGCGAGGTCAAGCGCTCCGGCGGCGCCGTCGCTGCCGCCAGCCCGGCCGCCGCTGCCGCCGCCCCCAGCCGCCTGGAGCTGGAGGCGTGCCGCTGGGCCCACGTGTCGCGCGGGGAGGCGCTGTTCCGCCGCCGTGTGGCTGCCACCCGTGTGCGCGGCTGGGCCGCCGCGCAGCAGTAGGCGCCACACGCAGACGGATAGCTCAACACATGCACACGTACACACGGACATACGCACGCACGCAGTCAGGCAGGCAGGCAGGCAGCGGGGGCCAATGTGAGCAGCGCTGTGGGGTGGCGGGACATTTGCGCGCATGTCGATGTGAGCGGTGTTGAGGGCTGGTGAGAGGCGGTGCAGTGCAGGGGTCGGGCTGTGGCGGTTGATCCGGATGTTTATGAGTCGGCGGGGGATCGAGGGACGGACGGACGGAGTACACCCAGGCTATTGCCGGTACCGGTGTGTACGGCATTTTGCAGGGTCCTGGATGTGTCGGGGCTAGGTGGAGAATGGGGCGCGCGCCAATTTAGGGCACGGGGTTGGCAAGGACAAACGCGTCGTGGAGACCCCTGAATGGATAGCTGGGGCCTGCTGAGGATGCCGGGTCAGACGTGGCTGGGGTATCGGACTCTCGGACATGAGGATTAGGGCTGGATGTGGGCCTGGCACAATTTCGCAGCTTCTTGCTATTGGATGGCATGTAGGCTCGGGCGTATGTTGAGGATGCGATATGCGGTCTCGATATGCGGGTTTGGAGAAGGGAAGATGGTGACGGCCTGGTGACGGCGCGAGTTGCGCGGTCAGCCTGTCAGAGGGCTTGCAGGGGAAGTTTTGCTGGAATTCTCGTTTGTAAGTCTTTGTTAAGCAGGCACTGAGTAGCGCGTTGCGAGGGCAGGGACACGCTCCGTGCCGTGCTAGAGATTGTTGGCACGGCCTGGCAGCGGCCGGGCACGGCACGCTTGGAGAGCGATTGTTGGCACGTTTGGAGTGTGCGTATTCTCACCAGCCAGCCTACCTTTACAGGCTTTCTGCTGCTACACTTAACCAGTAAGCGCACGCAACCCTACAGCCAATATAGTCTGAGACAACCCTACAGTCTGCAATTTTGCTAACAGGTGAACTACGCCCCACGACGAATGAGCCAAACACGGAATTATATCTAACTTCAATACCAAACAACTCTTATGGCAGCAGCGGAACAAGAAAAAGGTGCGAGGCAGTCTTGAGATGTTTGTCAGTTGTTAAAGCAAAGCGGCGCCGCTCGAAACGCAGTTGTGGTGGTATTTCGTGCGACTGGTGGCGCTCCGATTCTGCAGCAAAGCAAGGTCAAGGTGAGACACGAATCCCCGCGGGTTTCTGCAGACTCTGGGCCCAGCTCCTGCCCCAAACGTCGCGTGCTCCTGCACCCCGAGCCGTCGCAGGTCTCCCTGGACTCCCGGTTGTCCAAGCTAGTGCTATTTCTTAGAAAGCAGCTAAAGACGGACTCTGTGGTGAGCACCGGTGTGTTCCGCTGGAGTGGACGGGTCTGTACAGGGGCGGGGGTTCGTGTGAACTGGGCCGCGGTAGTTCCCACGCTCCAGCTTGCAGAAGCAGAAGCAGCATCGATAATGCCAGTTACCCAGTTCCCTGCCAACGAGCACTCCCGGACGTCAGGAATTGCAACAAACACACACACGCATACGCTGTCTTCGTGCAATAATTTCCTTGTGCTATCTAAACACACACGTGCAGTTCGTGTACCTGCGCGAGTCCTTCATCCCCTGCATGGATGATGAGGTGGCGCTGCTGACACAGGTGGGAGGCGGCGGCGGCGGCGGCGGCGGCGGCGGCAGCCGCTGGAGCTCCTTTAGGGGGTGGGGGTTAGGGGGCAGGTGCGCTCGTGGGGGGGGGGGCAGGGCCCAGGGTGGAAGGGTCTGATGTGGCCTGGGTGTTTGCCTTGCGCGTTGAGTGGACACGGTGTCAAGGTGTGCGGTGCCGGTATGGTCATGCGTGGAGGCGCGCGCGCGTGTGTGTGTGTGTGTGTGCGTGTGTGTGTGTGTGTGTGTGTGTGTGTGTGTGTGTTTGATAGCTTGCACACTTGCGTGCCGCCCGCACCCGACACCACCCCGCCCCGCCCCACCCGCTCCTGACACACTCCCGACAGGCGTACGGGATAGAGGGCAAGCTGCATGTGAGCTACGCACTCACGCCGGCGTGGGGGTGAGGTGCCCACCCTGGTGCAGGAGCCCCAGCGCGCCGGAATGATTAGCCGCGGGGGTCCCAGCTCGCGGTCCTCGCTGCTGGGCCGTGGGGGCGATGCGGCTGTGGCCGGGAAGTTGTTACACGTGTGTGCTGTGCAGTTCACGGGTGAGCGGCGGGAACGGCACCGCATGTGGTGTACCGACATGCCTGGATGCGCGGCACAGCGTGTATGATGCGACTGCTGCTGGCGGTGTCGTGTTGTCCAAGATGCTTAAAGATTTAACAATGCGAAGCCGAGGAGCTGTGTGCGGCTGTTGCTAGCGGCATGCGCCCGCCGGGCAGACTGTTGAGTGAGCGCGGACTGAGAGCGCCACGCGGGTTCGGTGTGCATTGTGCGTGTGGCCACGAAAGGAGCCGCTGCCGCTGTTGCTGTTACTGCTGCTGCTGCTGCTGCTGATGGTGTTGCGGTGTTGGCTCGTGAAGGAGTGGTGTGGTGCTGCTAGAGCGGGCGTAGAAGAGGGTGATGTGGTGCCTGCTGTGTCGCACGAAGGGTGTGTGGTTGTACGGAGGGCCTGCAGGGCGACACGCTGAGCCGTGGGGCTTCAGCTCGTGACTGGTGAGCTGGATCCATGTGAGACATGTGACTCTGCGGTTGGAAACAATGGTCTGGTTTGAATATCGCAGGTATAAGGACACAGTCACCTCAATCCTGCAATGTGCCCTAGCCAAGCCGTGCATTCTTGGCTTCATTCTTGCACAAGCTTTCAAGCCAGTCCGGGAGATGTTCCTGGGTACCCTGCAACCATCTCACGCAGAGTACCGCCCGCCCTCTGGATCCTGGTTTCAGTGCACACGAGCGGGCCCTTCGTTTCCTAATCGGCATTTCCATCCGGCAATCAGCAACACCAATCCTGACCCCTTGGCGATGGACAGTCAGCAACAGGCACGTCCACACACACACACACACACACACACACACACACACACACACACACACACACACACACACGCACACGCACTCGCACAGGCGGCTGCGCGGCAGCCGCACAACAAACGGCCGCCACCGCAGCTGCCGTGCTGAGCGCTGTGCCCGCGGCCCATTCTCGACGCCACACAGCACCTTCCAACCCAGCCGGCACACCAAAAGCCTCGAGAGTCTCAGGTGACACGCCGCTACGGACGGGCCCAACAGCCCCTGGCCCACACACAGCTACAGCACTACCTTCGCTTGCTCTGCTGCTGCTGCTGCTGCTGCTGCTGGCGCTGCCGCGCCGCCGCCGCCCGGATGGCTGCCAACACCTCCTCGCCCCCCTCCTCATCTCCCACCCCCTCCTTGCCTCCATCCTCATCTCCCTCCCCCTCCTTGCCTCCACCATCAGCATCCCCAGCTGCAACAGCACGCGGGGCGCGCCCTCGCCCCGCCGCCCCACGCCCCCGCCCCCGGCCGCGTCCCCGCGCCCACCCCACCGCGGCTGCTGTGGCGGCCGCCTCCTCGCCCTCGCCCTCCGATGCATCGCCGCCACTGCTGCCGCCGCTGCCGCTGCTGCCACTGCGGCTGCTACTGCTGCCGCCTTCAGAGCCGCTGTATGTGGCGCTGCTACTGCCGCCGTCGCCGTGCTGCTGCAGGTCGGCTTCTGCACCTGCGGCGGCAACGAGGCGGCCCATGTCCTCATCAGCGTCATCCTCATCCTCGTCGCTCTCGCTCGCACTCTCGCTGCTACTGCCACCGCCGCCAGCGCTGCCGTCATCTTGCCCGCTGCTGCTACTGCTACTGCTGCCACCGCCACCGCCACCGCCACCGCCACCGCCACCGCCACCGCCACCGCCACCGCCACCAGCACGGTGCGCCCGCCCCGACACGTCCGCGCTGGCAGCAGCTGCTGCCGCCGGCGCCAGCCGACTCCGCTTGCCTCGCCGCTCCTCCACCTCCTCCGCTTCCTCGTCCTCCTCTGCCTCATCCTCATCAAGCACAACATCTGCCGCCGCCGCTGCCGCCGCTGTGACCCCCAGGGCAATCCGCGCCGCCGCCTGCATCGCTGCCAGCCGCCGCGCCGCGCTGCGCCGCCGCCCGGCGCTCGCTCCGGCGCCTTTCCGAGACTGCTGCTGCCGCCGAGCCGCCGCCGCGACGTCCGCCGCGCCGCCGGCGCCCCAGCCCTCACTACCCTCGGAGCTGCTGTGCTCGCTCCACTCGCCGTCTTCATCCGAGCCCTCGGAGTGCCCTTCCAAACTGCCCGCCTCCTGCCGCCCCGCCGCCGCGCCGCCACCGCTGCCGCCGCCACCGCCGCCACAGCCACCTCCAGCCCTCCTGGCGTCCCGGCGGCTGTCGCGCTTCTCGTTGCCCTGCCTTGCGCTGCTCCCAGAGCGCGGTGCTGCCTGCGGCTGCTGACGCCGCCGCCGCTTGGCCAAAGGCGCCTCCTCCTCCCCCTCATCGTCGTCGCCGTGGTCGCGCGGCGCCGCCTCCCGCCCCTCCGAGGTCCGCCGCCGCTTCTGCTGCTGCTGCTGCTTGCTCCTCTGCCCCTGCGGCCGCTTCGCGGCCCGCCGCTCCTGCTGCTGCCGCGCCTGCCGCTCCTCCGGCGTCTCCTGCGCCCGCACCACTGCCAGCGCCTGCAGCAGCGCCGCCTGCGCCGCCCGCCGCTCCGCCTCCACATCCACGGCCATGGAGGGCGCTGCCGCTGCCGCTGCCGCTGCCGCTGAGCCGCCCCCAGCCTGCTCCTCCTCCTCCTCCTCCTCCTCCTGCTCCTCCTCCTCCTCCTCTTCCTCTGCCTCATCGTCGTCGTCATCCCCCTCCCCCTCCTCCTCGCTGTCCTGTTCCGCCTGGTCCTGGCTCTTGAGCAACGCCACAAACGCGTCCCCCTCCTCCTCGCCTCCGCTCTCGTTCTGGCTCTCGCCCTCGCTCTCGCTCACCTCCGCCTCTGCCTCCGCCTCTGCCTCTGCCTCCGGCGCCGCCTGCTCCAGGCCCCCATGCCCTTGCCCCCCTCCCATTCCCCCAGCCTCCTCCTCCACCTCCTCCACCTCCTCCTCTTGCTGTTGCTGCTGCTGCCGCCGCCGCCGCCGCTCCGCCCGCCGCCGCTTGCCCGCGACCACCTGCGGCCCGTCCCAGGGGAACACCGTCGCCTCCGCCACCACCCTGTCCGCCAGGAGCAGCGTCCGCTGCAGCGCGCGCGCCCACCGCACCATCTCCGTAAACGGCACGCCACACACAAACGCCAGCGCCGCCAGGGCCGCCACACAGTCCACATGCATGTGGCCGCCCGGCAACACCACACGGCCCACCAGCCAGGGCGGCGGCGGCGGAGCCGCTGCCGCCGCCGCGCCGCAGGCGGCGGCGGCGGCGCAGCCACCGCCACCGCCGGCGGCGGCGGCTGTAGCGAGGCCGCCGCCGCCACCGCCGCCGCGCGGCGCGAGCTGTGCCAGCACTGCGGCTGGGTCGGGCCAGTGGGCTGGGTCGGGCGGGCCGAAGGCGGGGCCGTCAGAGGTGAGCGGCAGGCGGGCGGCGGCGCCGCGCACCGCGCCCGCGGGGCCGGCGGCAGAGTCGTCGTAGGGGTCTGCGATGCCGCCGCTGCCGGGGGGTGCAGCAGCGGTGGTGGCGGCTGGGGCGTCGGCGGCGGCGGCGCGACGCGCTGTGCCGGCGCCGGCGCCGGCAGTGGCTGCTGCAGCTGCCGTTTCCCGCTGCGACGGCGGCGGCGGTTGCGATGGCGGCGGCGGCTGCAGTGGCGGCTGGGGCCCGAGAGCGGACAGGCCCGCAAGCGCTGCGGCGGTGGGGCTAGCCAGGCCCAACACGGGGCCGGCGGGAGCTGCAGCGTGGGAGCCTGGCCCCGCTGCCCCTGCCGCCCCTGCCGCCCCTGCCGCCGCCGCTGCCCCCGGCCCGGCCCCTGCCGCCGCCGCCAGTGCCTCCACGGCTTTGTGTATGACTCGCACGTCGCGGCGGCGGCGGGTGGTGACCAGGTCTGTGGCGCGGCCCTGTCCCGCCAGCAGCACCCGGCGACACTGCTCCACGTAGCGCACCAGCTCCGACTGACCCAGCTCGGCAGCCTACATGACAAGGAGGGAAGGAGGGAAGGAAGGAAGGAGGGAAGGATGTGTGAAAAAGCGGTACAGGATGCGGTGAGGGAGGAGCGGGAAGCCATGTATGGGAGACGGAGCGAGCACGGCAGTGCACGACTGCAAGGAACGGAAAGGAAAATGGTTCCCCTGAAGATTCCAACCGCACCCCCCCCCCAAACCCTTCCACCTCCCTTTTTTGCTGGTTTCATTGGGCCCGGGCACACAACCCCCTCCCCACCCCTCTCCAACCGCCCCCTCCGCCCCACCCGCCCCACCCGCCCCCTCCGCCCCGCACCTCCCAAGCCGTCAACGGGGCGGTGGTGGTGGCGGTGCGCCACTGCGGCCCCACCACAGCCGCCGCCCAGGCCGGCCAGCCGCCCGGGGGCAGCCGCAGCGGCGGCAGGTGCGGCAGCAGCGGCACAGCCCACTCCTCAACCGCCCAGCCCTGAGACACCCCCGCTGTTGCCCCTGCTGCTGCCGCTGCTGCTGCTGTTGCTGCTGTTGCTACTGCCGGCCCCGCCCCCGCCCCCGCTCCCGCGCCCGCTCCCGCTGCTGCTCCCGCTCCCGCGCTGGCTGTAGCTGCACCCGACGCGCCACCGGCAGCGGCGGCGGCAGTAGCAGCGGCAGTAGCAGCGGCTGTAGCAGTGGCAGCAGTGCGGCGGCCGTCGAGGCCGTAGCACAGCCGCAGTGCGGCGAACACCACGGCGGCCAGGGGCAGGTGGGGGAGCACCCCCAGGGGCGCGGCGGCGGCGGGGTGCAGCAGCGGGCAGGAGGGCGTGAGGTGCAGGCGGTGCAGCTCGCGACACACCAGGTACACCGGCTGCGTGTGTGTGGAGGGAGAGGGGGGGGGAAGAAGGGGGGGGGGGTTACATTCATGGTTGGTTCAGGAAGTGGTAGACAGTAGACAAGGGGGTTGGAAAAGCGGTACAGGGGAGAGGGGCGCGGGGGAGGGTTGGTGTGGGCACGGGGCACGGTGAGGCGCACGGTCTGATGAAAGCACTTCCGGCCGCCCGCGCTCCCGGAATGCTTCGCTGCACGCCCCGGCTCCCGCGCCTATGACAGCACGTGTCCTCGTGTGTCTGGCTATTCCTACCACTGGGAATGATGAGAACCACCCCTTTTCCTCCCCTTCTCAAGCAATCATACATGCGAATCCCCTTCCCGGCGCGCACCCGCGGCAGCGACAGGCTGTCACACAGCTGCAGCAGCACGCCGTCCCCGTGCATCGGCGGCAGCGCCAGCCCCAGCACCCTCGCCAGCTCCGCCGCCCCCAGTAGCAGCCGCCGCGGCGGCAGCGACACAGGGCCGGTGGAGCCGGCGGCGGGGCGCAGGAGGACGCTGGAGACGGAGAGCTGGGAGGCGGACAGCAGCGGGGCCGCCATGGCCTGTGGAGGGTGTGTGGTTTGGGGGTTACACCGTGGGGTTGCACTCACTGTTACACCCATGATTACGTTCGTTGTATGGAGTAGATTTGTGGCCAGGCACAGCGGTACCGCAGGCACGACGTGGGGATGGGATAAGCCAATCCCCGTTGCGCCCAGGCAGGTCTCAGGGGGGGGGGTTGGCTGGAGCGATACCGGGTGCGGGAGGGACACACAGTGGGTCGTAAAGTGTGGTTTCAGCTTCTCGGCAAGTAAATGGCTAGGGAGACCAACGCCCAAGACCCCACACGCAGGCACCAACACTGTCCACCCTTTCATTTGTGCGTCCCTAACAGAAACGCACATGCCTTCTCACGTCCCCCACCTACACACGCCCGGCCCCCCCCCCTACACACCCCCACACGCCCCCCCCCCGGCTTCCCGCTTCACACACCCCCCCCCCCCTCCACACCCCCACACGCCCCCCCCCCCCCACCTCCAGCTGTAGTAGCGGCATGGAGCCGTCCGCGAACAGGCGGCTGAGCTGCGCCGGCAGTACCGGCAGCCGCAGCAGCAGCGCCGCCAGCATCACCATCACCTGCGTGGTGGAGGGCGGCAGCAGCTGCGCAGAAGGAGGAGGGGAAGAGGCGGGGTAGCGGGGAGGGGGGGTGAAGAGGGGACGAGGGAGAGGAGGCGTGAGTGTCAAGCCACTAGAAGAGCAAGGAGGAGGGCATGGAGCAGCATTCCACGGGGGCGGTGTGGGCGACAGGGGCGGCAGGGGCGGGGAAAAGCAGTGAGGTGCAACAGGAGGGAGGGACAGGAGAAAGCAGCAGGGGAGGCAGCCTGCCCGACACGGCACACGGCACGACCTGCTCAATCCTCTCACCACCCTACCCTACCCCCAACCCATCCCACCACAACCACAGCCCCCCGCACCAACCCTTCGCCAACCCCACACTCCCACTCCAACTCCAACTCCCAATGCCACTCCTCACACATAACAAACACCAACCCACCTTGCGGATGGCCGCCGCCGCCACCAGGTCCGGCGCGGTGCCCGCCTCCGACTCCGCAAAGCCGCGCCCGTCCCAGTGGTACCGCCGCAACCCCTCTGGCCCCACCGCCGCCCCGCCCGCCCCGCCGCCGCCGCCTGCCGTCGCAGCGGCCGCCGCCGCCGCGGCGCTGCGGCGTCTGCTGGCGGCGCTGGCGGAGGCGGCGAGCCCCTGCGTTGTGCCGAGGGCTGTGACGGCGGGCTTGCGGGCGGTGGCGCCGGGTGCGGGGTCTGCGGGGTCCAGGGGCCGCCCCTCCAGCGCCAGGGCGGGGGTGCCAGCGGCGTCGTAGTGCGCCTCCACCTGCAGGTCGCTGTGCGGGGGGAGGAGAGGGAGGGAAGGAGGGAAGGAGGGGAGGAGGGAAGTAGAGAGCAGGAGGAAGGAGGGAATAGAGGAGGAGGGAAGGAGGGAAGGACATGGAGATGACAGGACACAGGGCACAAGGCACGGGGCATGGAACACGGAGGCACAGGGACCGGACAGCGCATCAGCCGCGCCCACTACCCCGTGGCCCCACGGTGCATAGCAACAATGCGCACACACACACACACACACACACACACACACGCACACACACACACACACACATACGCACGCACGCACGCACACACACACACACACACACACACGCATACACACACACACACACACACACACACACACACGCACGCATTTACGCACTCACGCCGCGCGGGGGTCGAAGTCCAGCAGCCCCGTGAGCGGCACGAACCCGAACCACACGTTCCTCAGCAGCACCCGCGCCTCGGGCGGCGCGCCCAGCACCGCCACCATTGCGTCCGCCTGGGCCTGTGGCGGTGGAGGGAGGAGAGAGGAGGAGGGAGGCGAGATGTAGAGGGACGGAGGAGAGGAGGGAGGCGAGAGGGTGATGCCAGGCCTGACGGCGCGAGTGCGACGACGGGTGGTGGTGAGCTGACTTTACATGTTGGCGCCGGAGGGGGCCGGGCTGCAAGCGGAGACGGGAGGCCAGCAGGGAGGCCCCTGGAGATGGCGGGGCCCTGCACGCCGCACAGGCCACACATTCCAGGCTCGCCCCCCTCACAACACCACGATCCCCACACTACAATCCCCATACCCAACACACACAGACGCACACACATACACCAGCGTCGCATACACTGTCTTTGCGCTGTGTTTTCCTTGTGCTCTTTATCACACCCCAGCACCCACCGCCACCAGCTGCTGCAGCGCTCGCAGGTACACCCCCGCCATGGCCTTGAGCCGCCACGACACCGCCCCCGGGTTGAACGGCACGTGCGTCGCTGCCGCCCGCGCCGCCGCCGCCGCCACCTGCCGTGCCGACTCCGCCGCCACTGCTGCGGCGTGCGCCGCCGCCTCCTCGGCGGTGCGTGCGCGGCTGCCGGCGGCGCGGGTGCGCGCGTGCGTGCCCATCTCCCAGGCCTCGTGCTCCTCCTCCACCATCTGTGTGCGTGTGTATGTGTGCGTGCGCGTGTGTGTGGGTGTGTGGGTTTTGGGCGTGGGCGTGCGCGGGGACATTACAGCAGGGACTGGGAGACATGGGCCCCTGGAGCCAGAGGCGCCCCCAGTCTCTTGGGCTGGCTATGCAACCTTGCGCTACGGGCACGGGCATGGGACACGGCGCTCCTCCGCTAGGTGTGGGCTGAACCCTTCCTGGGCCGGGGCACTGGACCGCACCGGCCCGGCTAGCGGCGCGCGGGTAAGCGCGCGAGATGAGAAACCCGGCGTTTCCGCTGGCTTTCATGCGCACCTGAGTCTGCGTGCCGCACTGATCGCAGACATAGATGCCGTTGACATTGCTGAGATTGGTGGAGAGACATGCGTGACAGAAAATGGCCGGCATTTTGACGACGACTTGTCACAAAGCTCGCCGCCGGGTCCTAAACTACTACTATGTCTAAATTTCATAGGTGAAATTACGAGGCCTACACCTGGCATGCATTTTGTTCGTGTTTGCAGCGTTTCGCGCCAACCAGTTCAGCGCCTCAGAGGCTTCATTTCTTTGCATGTTGACGATGGGCACAAGGGCGTGTTATAAAACAAGCATTTCCGTTATGCGAGCTCAAGAACACGGCCATGCATGGCGCGCAGCCGACACGCCCCTGCGGCGCGTGTGCGACGCCCCTGACCCTGCCCGACCCGTGTACGGGCGGCAGTCAGCGGTTTAAACCGCGCTTGGGTTGCGCTAACACCCTACCCGCAATCGGCCATTGCTGCGGGGGACCCCTTACCTCTGGAATGGCAGTATGCCGTGCGCGGCATGCCGCCGGGCTACCGAGCTGCACCCCTGAGGCCCCGGCTGTGCTGTGCCGCCCGAGGTCATCAGGTGCGAGCTTTTGAGCACAGGGATGCAGGGGCAGAGCGAAGGGAGCAGAGGACAGGAAGGGGCCGGCGCCGGGGCTAGGCGGGCGGGGGGCAGGCCGGCGCGGGGCAGGCGGGCGGGTTGCGGCGTGACGCGGGATGACGACGGGGAATGCGGTGCTGGATGGCCCCTGAAAACTGGGCATGCTGACTAACCCAATAATACCAAGTTCACTTTCGTCGCCTCAAGAATGTCCAAGCGTGCAGCAGGCGGCCGCGGCGGTCGGTCCAAAGGCGCGGCCGCGCTCAACCCCGACCTCGCCAAAGCCGCGGCAGAGGTGCGGCAGCGGGAGCTGCTGAGGCAGCCAGAAGCAGTTCACTGGGGGGCTTCAGGCCCGAAAGGCTCTGCAGCAGCAGCTCCTGGAAGTTCGCGTTTTAGCTTGCGTCAGTTTTGGCGGGAACCAACCCTGCCCCGCTGCTTGCGCTAAGTAATGGGCAACTCAGTTGCGCAAACGGGCACCACGGTTGTGACCACAATACAGCGCGGCAACTAGAGATTTTCAGCGGTTGTGAGAGTATTGCCCATTAGCGCAGTGCTCGCCTTGCCTACGCGTGCCTAACTTTCCCATACGGTATTGACCGACGCGTCCACAGGTGCTGAGCGCGGGGGTGGTGGTGCAACAGGTCCTCGACCCAGCGTCAGGCGCGGCCGCGCCCGCGGGTGCTGCCCCCCCGACAGCGCCAGCAGCAGCAGCAGCTGCGTCACGGGGCGGGGGCAGCGGACCGGCGGCTGTTACCTACGGCCTAAGTGCGGGCGAGGGCGCGGCGGGTCCCGCGGGCTATGCAGATGACGACCCCGGCGGGCTTGGCGGTGGTGACCGAGCCGGCGGCGGCAGGGCAGCAGCGGCAGCAGCAGCTGGCAAGCCGCCACCAGGCGGCGCGGGTGCTAAGCGCGCTGCTGCTGCAGCTGCTGCTGCAGCTGGAGCCATTCCTGACACCGCTCTGACCGACCAGCACGGCGACTACCCAGACGGACTCTCGCCAGACCGCGGCGGCGGCGGCGGCATGGGTGGCGGCGGCGGCGTGCCAAGACTGGGGGGTATCGGCAGCGGCGTGGGGGTGTTCGGTGCGGCTTCGCCACCTCGGGCTGCGATGCTGCCCGGGGACATGTCAGGCGAGATGGCCGCTGCTACAGCCGCCATGACAGGCGGCGGCGGAGCCCGGCGCTACAGCCTGGGCGGCGGCGGCGGAGGCACCAGGCTGCTGGGCAGTGCCCGCGTGGCGTACCGGCAGCAGCAGCAGCAGCAGGTCCAGCAGGGCCAGCTGCTACAGCTTCAGGCCGCGGTCGAGGAGGCTGTAGCACCTGGAGCCGTCCCACCGCAAGCGGCGGCGTCTGCTGACGGCGGCGTTGGCGGCCAAGTGGAAATCCCGTACCAGCTGCAAGGAGAGGAGGCAGGCGGCAAGCAGAACGGCATGCAGGAGGGCCATGAAGGCGGCGGCGATGGTGGTCGTGGCGGTGGTGCCGCCGCCGCCGCAGCTCGAGCGGTCAGCAGTCAGCTGCGACAGCTCTTCACAACGGCCGCGGCGGCGGCGGCGACCTTGCTACAGCCTGTGCTGGCGGCGGCACGGCCGCTGGTGGCGTCCCTGCTGGGCACTGGCGTTGCCTCGGCAGTAGCAGCGGACCAGCAGAACGGGAACGCTGCTACAGCCGACGCATTGGGCAATAGCAGCAGCGGTGGCGGCGGCGGCGGCGGGCGCGGCGCGCTGTTGCGTACGCTGCTACTGCTGCTGGCGGCTAGTGCGGCGGTGTACGGGGCGGGAGTGGGCGGCCGGCAGGCGCGGCGGCTGGCGGCGGCGCAGGGCCGGCTGGGGTCGGAGGTGGCGGCGCTGGCGGCGGCGGCGGCGGAGGGTGACCGCCGGGTGGCGGCGGCAGCGGCGGCGGAGGCGGCGGCGCTGGCGGAGCGATTGGCGGCGGGAGAGGCGGCGCAGCGGCACTCTCAGGCGCTGATGACGGAGGTGGGTGGCGGCGGCGGGTCATGGCGGTTGCGAGCTGGTCGCTGTGACATGTGGGAGCCTGCAAGGTCTGATCTGGGCCTTACTGGGCAAGAGTGCGTGAGGCCCCCGGCCTCTGACCACTACGCTTCCACATGATGGCGCGGTTGCGTGTACTCACTTTATTGCCCCACTCACCTTTCTTGCCCCGCTGCAACCCCACGCTCCCGCCCACCCTCCCAACCGCACAGCTGGCGGGCGGCCTCAACGCCACGCGGGCGGCGGTGGCGGACCTGGCCGTCCGCGTGTCGGCGCTGGCACTAACCCTGGAGCAGAGCGAGGCGGTGCGCAGCATCTCCCCTCCCGCCCCTCCCGTACCCACGCCCGGGAGTGCCGCTGCGACAGCGGGTGCAGATGCAGGTGGAACAGTCGACGCTGGCAGTAGCACCGGCACCAGCAGCGGCAGTAGCAGTAACAGTAACAGTCTGCGGGGCCTGCCGGCGTGTCATGTGCGCCGCATGGTGGCGGCGGCGGGGCCGCTGCTGGCGGCGCGGGTGGTGGCGCACTCGGCTGTAGCAGGGGATGAGCAGCCGCTCATGTGGCTGCACGCCGCGCTCAGCCGCGTGTTCGGCGGCGGCAGTAGCAGCAGCGGCAGTGCGGCTGGAGGCGGTAGCAGCGGCGGCGGCAGTAGCAGCACCGACATTGGCAGTGGCAGTGGCAGTAGCAGTAGCAGCAGGGTGAATCCGTTGGCGCGGCAGGTGACGTACCCTACCACCACGCCCGTGTGCCTGCCACTGTGCCTCCCGCCACCGTCCCCCACCGTCTCCTCCTCCACCTCCGCCTCCACCTCCACCTCAGTACCCTCTTCCCCGCCGCTGCCACCAGTCACCAGCCCGGCAACGCCCTTCCTGGAGCTGGAGCTGCTACAGCCGGCGGCGGTGGCGGCGGTTAGTTTCCGTTACCCGCCGTACGGATCTTGGGATACCCGTACGGCGCTGCTGGAGCTGTCGGTTACCCTGTACGAGGAGGTAGCGGAGGAGGCTTCGGGGGAGGCGCCGGGTCAGAGGGGAACAGCAGGTGTCGCTGGCACAGGCAGTAGCAGTAGCAGTGGCATCAGGAGCAACAGCAGTAGCAGCAGGGTTGCGCTGCGGGCTCGTGTGGTGGAGCTGCCGCCTTTGCGCGGCCTGGAGTGCCAGTACCTGTCATTGCCTCCGCCGCCTCCGCCGCCGCCAACGGCTGCTCCGGCGGCGGCGGCGGCGGCGGCGGCAGTACGGCCACGAGTACATGCGGTGCGGGTGCACGTGCTGCGAAACTTCGGGGGCGTGGGTTTGGCGTGTGTGCCGCGTGTGTTGCTGCACGGGGTGGCGGCGGCGGGTGAGGATTACTGACTGGAGTGAAGGGGCGAGAACCGCGCGCGGGTACCGGTAAAGAAATTATCGAGTTCGCATGGAAGTCCTTGTACTCCGCAAGCGGGTCCATGGGGGATCTACGGTGACTATATGAAGGATGGCACCACTTATTGTGCGGTGCAATGCAAGGCAGTGCAACGCAATTCAGTGAGGTGTGGCGGTTGTGCGCGGGAGGCCTTGGGGGGAGCCGTGACCTGGAGCCGTGGAGGTGTGGAGTGGCTGGAGTGGACGAGGAGCGATGCCCCACTGTGGAGCACGCCAAAGAGCCTCTATTTCTCAAAATTGCAGCACACTGTTTCGGCTCGGTATGTGTGGAGTGGGGAAGTCAACGGGGTTTCCCCCGATCCCATTGCACACACAGCACGACTGGTCGCGCCTCGCGGAGGTGGGGCAACCCAGCGTGTAAAGCGTTGTGATGCTTCATATAATTGTAAGCACAACTGATCCTCCAACAAGGATGATGACTTAACCCATCACAGCGTTGAGGTGACAGAAGGTTGGGCCAGTCGCTGCAGTCCACGGAGCAAAACCTAGGCAAACCTAGGGCCACATTCTGAGGACTAGTAGCTGCGAGGAGGAAGCATGGCGCAAGAGTAAGCCCGAGGCCCGAGCGCTTCCCGCGCTTCGCTGTGTCGCGAGCTTGCCTGACGCCCACTCCTCCTCCCCGTTTATGCTCTTCAAACAGCCCGGATCTCCTTCGCATCCTAATCTCCACCGATAACCACTTGGTGCGTCCACCGAAGCGAGGCGAGCTACCCGGCAACAGAATCTGCGCTCGCCAGTTTCAGCGAACTGTGCTTGTTATCACGAAGGGCTCAGGAGTACGAAGCCTTCAGGCATCGTCGCATAAGGTCGCGCTGGGGCCCACCTCGGCACCCTCCTCCGCCCAAAAAAAGCCGCCCCACCCTGCGCCCCACGCGCGCTCAGCCCGCGTCCCCCAACCTCCTCACCCGCCCCCTCCACTCCTCCTTTAACAACAAACGTAAACGCTGTCCTCGCCAGGGCGTGTGGGAGAAGGACGAGACGCGGCGCGAGGACTCGTTCCGCGCCTTTGAGGAGGTGCTGCAGCTGGCGGTAGCCAAGCGGGCGGACCTGGTGCTGCTGGGTGGCGACCTGTTCCACGAGAACAAGCCCAGCCGGGGGACACTGGTCAGGTGAGGGGGCGGGGAGGCTGTTGCGTGTGTGTATGTGTGTGTGTGGGGAGGTTGGGGGGTGTATGTGTGTGGGGAGGTTGGGGTGTGGGGGTTCTGTGTGGGAGGTGTGTAGGGGGGGCTATGAGAACCGGTCTCAAGTTGTGCTGGAGTTGTGCTGCAAGCTGCAGGCGGTTGTGGGATTGTGGGGTTGGGGGGGGGACTCCGGGGGGAGGGGTAGCTGTACATGTAGAGAACGGAGTGATTAAAGTGGGAGGGGAGTCGAGGAAGAGCCACCCAGTGTGAGGCATGCAGGGCTGGGGCGCAGGCCATGACAGGGTGGGGGTTTGAAGATACCAGCCCAAACTACCAATGCAATAGAGCGAGGAGGAGAGCGTGGCCTAGCGGGCGGGGGGGGGATTTGGGGAGCCGTGGGGTCTGGGTGGGTTCGGCGGGCCTCAGGCCGGTGCGGCGGGTGCGTGCCTTGCCTGTTCGCCTTCCACCCACCCCCTGCTGTTGTGCGCGCCACCGTGCCCCGGCGGCGACATTTTCGCCGGCGCCGCTTGCCTTGCTTCTCTGCGGCGCCTCGGCCCCCTCCCATAAGTATTGTCGCTTGCAACTGTCGCCTCTGCCTGTGCTCCTCTAGTTTGGCTTGGTTTGGTATAGTTTGAGCTGCTATTTGCAACCCTCCTCCTACCTCCCCATCACCACCCCTCCCCCTCCCCCTCCCTCCCAGGACCATCCAGCTGCTGTCCAAGTACTGCCTCAACGACCGCCCCGTGCGCTTCCGCATCCTGTCGGACCAGGCAGTCAACTTCGTGGCGGGGTGAGGCACGGAGGGGCGGTTTGAGGAGTGGGGAGAGGGCAGGGAGGGGACGGTGGAGGGGAGGGTAGGGTGGAAGGACGGGAGGGGTGGGTAGCTAACTCCAATAAACCCAGACCCAGAAGCAGACCCCCCCAGGCCCCAGCCCAAGGGGGGCCGGGGCGGAGGCGCAGAACGTGTGTGAAAGTTGTGGGTCGGCGGCTGATGGTGAACAGGAAGAAGCACACTCACACACACACACACAAACACACACACACAAACACACAAACACACAAACACACACACACACACACACGCACACACACACACACACACACACGCACACACACACACACACACACCCTTGAGAGCGTGTGGACACTAATCCCCCCTCGAGGTTAGGGTAGCGGGGGTTGCGCGATTTCCGGTTGGTAAGACCGGCGGCTCACCGCAGCAGGTATGCGAGGTAACTTCAGGTATCATCCGTAAACCGTCGCTTTGCTGCATCGCATACACTCTCTTTGCGCAACGTTTTCCTTGTGCTCTTTAACACACACACACACCCCGACGCACACACGCGCACACAGCACCTCTGATCCCCGCCCCGCCCCCATCTCCACCCTCTCCTGCCACCACCGCCTCTCTTCCGTCCCACACGCGCGCCACCACCCGCCGCTGCAGGCGTGTCAACTTTGAGAACCCCAACCTCAACGTGGGGCTGCCCGTGTTCACCATCCACGGCAACCACGACGACCCCTCGGGACAGGTGAACGTGTGTGTGTGTGTGTGTGTGCGCGCGCGCGTGTGTGTGTGTGTGTGTCGGGGGGGGGGGCTTGTAAGTATCAGCCCAAACTAAACTAAACGAAGTTGAAACGAGCGGAGCACAGGCAGAGGCGTTATTTGCAAGCAATAA
The DNA here is from genome assembly GCF_000002595.2 of Chlamydomonas reinhardtii. Taxonomy (NCBI): domain Eukaryota; kingdom Viridiplantae; phylum Chlorophyta; class Chlorophyceae; order Chlamydomonadales; family Chlamydomonadaceae; genus Chlamydomonas; species Chlamydomonas reinhardtii. The sequence continues at coordinate 7,377,065 of NC_057015.1, forward strand.
TACTTATGGGAGGGGGCCGAGGCGCCGTGGAGCAGCAGGGCGAGCGGCGCGCGGGGGGCTGGGGCGGGGCTGGGGTTGGGGCTTCTCACGAAGCCGGCCATACCCATACACGTCTTCCGTTGCCTCTTCGGACGCGCACATCGACCCGTTTCCTCGCTACACACACATACTGTTACACACACACATTAACACACGCGCGCCCTCCCCTGACCCTGAGCAGTCCCGATCCCTCCCCTCCCCTCCCCCTACTGCCCACCTCCCCACCACCCGCCCTGCAGGACTCGCTGTCGGCTGTGGACATCCTGTCCCAGGCGGGGCTGGTCAACTACTTTGGCAAGCACGTGAGTGCGCCGTGTTCGTGTGTGCGCTTGTGACGTAAAGTGGAGCGGGGCGAGAGGGGGCGGGGGAGCGGGGTTCCAAGGTGGGGGCCTGAGGCGTGACGTAGCTGGGGGCCGAGCCATGTTGTGTTTGTGTTTGGCGAGGGGGCTTCAACTCATGCCCGCTTCCAACCTCTTCACGCCGTGCCCAAGCGCCCGCCCGGCGCTGCCTGTCGCCGCCTGCCCAACCCCTCCACTTCCTCCTCCTCCCTCTTGTCTTAATCCGCCCCACACACAGCTGCTGACGGGCAGTGGCGCGGCGCGTGTGACGCTGTCGCCCATCCTCATAGAGAAGGTGAGCCGGCGGCGCCGGGGGCGGGAGGGTGGACAGGGTGGACAGGGTGGGGGTTGCAGGGTTGTTTGGAAAAGCGGGGGGGGGGGCATTTTAGATACCAGCCCAAACTAAACCGAACCCAGTTCAGGAAAGCGAGGAAATGCAAAAAGAGTGAGGAGGAGGGGGGGAGGGGGCTGCCGGTGTGGGTGGAGGGGGCTGCCGGCGGCGGGGGCGGCGGGGCTGTCGGCATGTGCGGGCCACGGGCCACATCTCGCCGCGCGCTTGGCATCTCCGCGCCGCATGAGCCGTACGTGAGCATGTGTGTGGGCAGTGCGGTCCATGGACTGCGGCACCAGCCAGCCGCCTCGCCTCTCACCTCCCCTGGCCTGGTTGTTTCTTCTGAAGTGAAGCGCCCCCCTTCCCTCCCTCCCATCCCCCCCTCTCCTCCACCTCCATTTTTATTAGTCATGAATATACCACAACACACACACACACACACTGACACACACACACACACACACACACACGCACACGCACACGCACGCACACACACACACACACGCACACACACACATACACACACGTGTGTTTCGTTTCGTTTTTTTTTTAACACACACACGTGTACACACACAGGGCGGCACGCGGCTGTGCCTGTACGGGCTGGGCAATATCCGCGACGAGCGCCTGGGCCGCGCCTTCTCCATGCCGGGCTGCGTGCAGTGGCAGCGGCCCGCACACAGCCCCGAGTACCCGCAGGTGGGCAGGTGGGGAGGAGGGAGGAGGGAGGAGGGAGGAGGGAGGAGGGAGGAGGGAGGAGGGAGGAGGGAGGAGGGAGGAGGATGTTGCTCATCGCGCGTGTGTCGAGGAAAACGAAGCGCTGCTCTTGCATCTTACCAGACTCGTGTTTTGTACGTCTGCGTGTTCGGGGCAAAGAGCAGATGTCAAACAGTCATTCAGTCTGACAGAATGAGTGCCTTGTGTCGCCACTGGCCGCAGAGCGAGTGGATCAACGTGTTTGTGCTGCACCAGGTGTGGAGGGGTGGGGTGGGTGGGGGGCGGGGCGGGGCGGCTTGGGAGGTGCTGGGCGGGGCATTGCCTGCGGCTGCGCCCCGTCACAGCACGTCACCTCCGTCATGTGCCGCATTGACACATTCCTCCTGTCTAGCCTTGCATCCTTGTGTCTCTGACCTCTGTATGGGAATGGTGAGAATCCCCCCGTGGCTACCTCCCCCCGTTTATTCTGGGTTGGAATAGACTGCCCGCTCCCTCCTCGGTCGTGCCCCTCCAACTCTCCCCTTTTCCCTCCCCACCTTTAACTTCTTAATTAATCATGAATGTGTTCCCTCCCCCCAGAACCGTGTCCAGCACACGCCGCTGGCCAAGGCGTGTGTGCGCGAGGAGCACCTGCCCGGCTTCCTGGACCTGGCGGTGTGGGGCCACGAGCACGAGTGCAGGTGGGGGGCAGGGAGGCATGGGGTGGAGGGCGGGGGCCTGGGAAGGGCGGACGGGTGGATTGGAAAAGCGTGTGGACCCGAAGCGCTTATCTTGTGTGGGCACTGCGCGCCGATGCCTGCCCATCCCATCCCCCAAGCGTGCATCCTGTAACGCTTTTCCAAACATCCTTGCAAACCCACACCGCGTGTCCCCTCAGGCCCGACCCTGTGGCCCTGCGCGGCGAGGGCGACTCCAACCGCTACGTGGTGCAGCCCGGCTCCAGCGTGGCAACCGCACTCAGCGAGGGTGGGTGGGGCGGCAGTAGCAGCAGCAGCAGCGGGCAGCAGCTGCAGCAGCAGCAGCTGCGGCAGTAGCAGCTGACAGCAGCGGGAGGAGGAGTGCGTGTGTGTGTGTGTGTGTGTGTGTGTGTGTGTGTGTGTGTGTGTGTGTGTGTGTGTGTGTGTGTGTGTGTGTGTGTGTGTGTGTGTGTGTGTTGGGGGGGAGGGGGCGTGATGCGTGGGCATGTTCAGGTGCGCAAGCTCGTGAGATAGGTTGGGTGGTCAGGATCGAGTGCTGGCCAGTCGGCCGCCCGAGTCCAACCTCCTTCTCCCGTTCCGCCTCCACCTCCACCTCCACCACTTCGCATTCACCACCGGCTGCCGCCCCCACCCCCGCTTTACCCCAACCCCCGCTTTACCCCCACCCCCGCTTTACCCCCACTTCCTTAACTAGTCATGAATGTAACCCCCGCTACGCCCCCACCCACCCTCTACAGGCGAGTCCAAGCCCAAGCATTGCCTGCTGCTGGAGGTGGGGAGGGGCGTGGGGCGGGTTGGGTTAGGGCCCCGGGTCAGGAAGGGCCACAGCACACACAACGCTATCCAAACACACAGACACACGCACACACACATTACGCATTGCACATGCATTCACACTTGTGACTTCAAACTCGCAGCCGTAGGCCGTGGCAGCTGCTGCTGGCACTACAGGACAGCCGCGGGCACAAACAAAGAAGACCCTCCTGTGCGCTCGTCACGCCCCTCATTCTCACATGTTTCCTTGGGCTTTACAAGACGCACTCCGTACACACACGCCGTCACACGCGTGTACACACACACACACACACACACACACACACACACACACACACACACACACACACACGGGGGCCTCGTCACGAGCAGCCGACGCGGCCATTGCGGCCGCGAGCGTGCCTAGCCTCGGTGCCGCCGTGGAGTGGGGAGCGGGAGGCCAGCTCCCGCCAGCCCACGGCGCACACACGTCACACGCACACACACCAGCCTGACATGTCTGGAAACGCTGCAACCGCCGCCCGCCACGTCCCCCATGCAGCCTTGACCCCGTTTAGTCGCAGTGCCACCGCTAACTCGCCCTCTTCCAATAGTGTTCTTGTACTTAGTGGGCGGGATTTGGGACGCGTGATACCTAGCTTGTCTGCTGCACGCCGCCTCTCTTGTCGCCGTTGCCATTCACATGCCCGTGACACTTCCTCGCTGCCGCCCTATGCCCATGCTTCCACTTTTGCCTATAGGTGAGCTCGACTACGACCAGCGGGCGGGAATCTGGGAATTAGGCGTGCTGGGTAAACGTTGTTTAGCGCGCCCAGGGTGCGGAGCATGGACGCATACAGGTGCAACGCGAGGTCAGGCCGAATGGTCGCCCGTGGGGTTCCAGGCTTATCGCGGGTAAGTATGACTACCTGGGTCACGACAGTCACGCGACGCTCGGTAAAATGGTGGGTATCGGTAAGTAACTCCGGCGTCGTCTGGGCGGGCTTTCGTTTCGTTTTTTTAACACACACACACACACACGTACACACACACACACGCACGTACACAGACACTGCACACACACATATAAATACAACGCAACGTTTTCCTTGTGCTCTTTAACACATATAAATACACATGCACACACGATGTTTTCCTCATTGCTTTCCTTTTGTGCTCATTAACACACACACAGGTACGGCGCGCCAACTTCCGCATCACCAAGCTGCGGCTGGGCAGTGTGCGGCCCTTCGAGTTCGAGCACGTGGCTCTTCGAGACGCGGTGCCGCCGCTGCTGCCAGAGGACGGCGACGGAGTGGGCGAATTCCTGGCGCGCAAGGTGTGTGGTGTGTGTGTGTGTGTGGTGGGGGGGATGGGGCGGTGCAAGGGCCCAATCCAAGCGAGAAATGTATGTGAAAATGCATATGCCTCTCTCGCGATTCACAATTAAGCGTTGCAAACAGAACTTGCACTCCCCTTTTGCCGCTCACATGTACACAATTGCGCACACAGATTCAAGAAATGATTGACCGCGCCGCCGCCGCCCACCCGCCGCCGCCGGCACGTGACCCCTCCGCGCCGCCGCCCGCCCCCCTGCTGCCGCTCATCCGGCTGCGTGTGGATTACACCGGCTACTCCACCGTGAGTCATAAACACACACACACACACACACATACACTGTCTTTGCGCAACGTTTTCCTTGTGCTCTTTAACACACATACACACACGCAAACACATACGCACACACACACACGCAAACGTTTTCCTTGTGCTCTTTAACACACGCAAACACATACGCACATACACATGCATACATGCACCGCATCCCATTCACAGTCCTGTGTGTTGCTTTCCCTTGCGCTCTCACGCACGCGCATGCGCGCTTGTCGTTTTCCTTTTCAACACACATGCCTGTGGCAGCCTGTTGCGACACAACACACACGGCTCGCTCGTGCGCATCAGGCACCCACACAGCCACCCGCACCCGCACATGTCGCGGAATGCCCGGCACGTCCAAGGCACCCTCTGCGACCCTGTGGCTCGTGCGCACACGCATGCCCTCCTCCTCTCCCCCTCCTCCTCCTTCTCATACTCTGCCTCGCCGCCCCCCAATTATTCCAACCCCCCCTAAACTTAATGCATGTAACCCCCCTGCCCCCAGGTGAACAGCCAACGGCTGGGCCAGCGCTTTGTGGGCAAGGTGGCCAACCCGCACGACATGATGCAGTGGACCAAGGCGGCGGCCAGGAGGTGAGGGGGGGGGTAATGTGTATGTGTGTGTATTGTTTTGGGGGGGAAGGGGTTGGCCATTCATGCCAACGGTTGTATGCGAACCGGGGGGGGGGGGGGTTGACTGGAGGTTGTGAGGCTGAATGAGGCCATGCGCATTTCATGGTGTTCTTACGCAGGATGTGAGGTTTTGGGTGTTTCCATAGGTCTGTGCGCTACGATTGCGGCACCGCCGTCGACAGCGCCCAAGCTGCCCGCCTTCCCACTAGTAGACACACACACACACACACACACACACACACACACACACACACACACACACACACACCGCGCACACACACACCCCGCAAAGTATGGCGCAGGCGCTTCCTGTTCCTGGCCGCACCTTCACTTCTCCAGTAATCATGAATGTACCGCCCTCTCCTCTCTCCCGCCGCCAACTCCTGCCGCAGGGTCAAGCCCGAGGGCGCTGGCGGCGGCGGCGGCGGCGGCGGCGCGTACGACTACGCCGACGGCGACGGCGAGGGCGGCGGCGGCGGCTACCTGCGGCCTGATGCGCTGGACCAGGCGCGCATTGAGGACCTCATCCGGCAGCATCTGGGGACCAACTCACTGGAGGTGGGGAGGGCGGGGGCTGATGGATATACCAGCCCAAACTAAGCCAAACCAGGCCAAACTAGCAAAGCACAGGCAGAGGCGACAGTTGCAGCCCAGGGACGGGGGCTGATTGGGGGCGGTGGCTGCAGGAGCGGGGGCTGCAGGGGACAGGGTATTAGTGGGGCGGGGGCGGGGGATAGTTTGTTCCAAACCAAATAAACGGAGGTCCAGGACCAGAGCGCGGGCGAGGGGGGGGGGTACCTGGACACTAGGCGAACTGGAGCTCCAGGTACCGCAGGCATGCACCCTGAATCTGTCGCTCTCTCACGCAGAAACACACGGGCACACACACACACATGCACACACACACACACACACACACACACACACACACACGTGCACACACGCTCACGTCCAGGTGCTGCCGGATGACGAGCTGGGTCAGGCGCTGCACAACTTCGTGGAGAAGGACGACAAGGTGGGTGGGGGGGGAGGCGAAGGGTGTGTATGTGTATGTGTATGTGTCTCGGGTGCTGACCCCCACGGCCATCCAGTTCAGAACTCTGACCGCCGCTCCTTCCACCCCATCCCCTCACCCGCTCTTCCACCCGCCCACCCACTCCGCCCCCGACACGCAGACGGCGCTGCAGCAGTGCATTGAGCAGGCGCTGGAGGAGACGCGGCAGGCGGCAGTAGCGGGGCAGCAGCTGCCGGACGCTGCTACAGCCACCGCGGGGGGCCGGGGCGTCAAGGAGGAGGAAGAGCTGTTGGGGGCGGTGCGCGCGGGCGTGGAGCGGCGGCGCAAGCAGCGGCTGGAGCGGCAGGCGGCGGCTGCGGCGGCGGGTGAGCGGGCAGGGCAGATGGTGCGTGTGAGTGCGTTTTGTTTTGTGTGTGTGTGTGTGTTTGTATGTGTGTGTGTGTGTGTGTGTGTTAAAGAGCACAAGGAAAGCATTGCGCGTGTGTGTGTGGCACATGGTGGCCACCCGGTATGCGCTGTGTGGCACCGCCCGACACAACGGGGCTACTTAAGAAATCCTAAGGGTTTCTTGGGTTGGCGGGGGATGCCTGTGCCCTCCGGCTGTGCCGCACCCTGACTGCCGTTGCGTTCCCGCCGGGTGTATGTCTGCGTGTGTGCCTGCGTGTGTGGGTGGTGTGCGCCGCCCCCAGGCGACCCGGAGGGTGTGGACATCGCCGCCCTCACCGCCGGTATGGGCGAAGAGGGCGCGGCGGGCGGCAGCGGCGGCGCAGCCGCAGCAGCCGGCGGTAGCGGCGCGCGCGGTGGCGGCGCTCGCGGCGGTCGCGGTGCCAAGGCGGCGCCTGCAGGCGGCGACGACGACTTTGGCAACGGCGCCGGGCCGTCGCAGGCCACCACCACCACCGCCACGGGGTGCGTGTTTGCCTGAAGCCGGGTGTAGCTGCTGTGGTCTGGGCCCCTCCGGGTTGGTTCTTGGCACAGGAGGGGTGGTGGATGGGGCGATGGGCTCGCAGGCTCGGTCGACAGCTCGGGCACGTTGCACGGCGAGGCGCCACTTCACCAGCCCGGCCCTCTTCCCCCAGCTGCCCCGCCGCATCGCGGCATCCGCTCCTCCTATCACCTGCTCACTCGCACACACATATACGCCCGGTATTGGTAGGTATCCGATAGTAACTCCGACGCCGTCTTTCTTTTAATACGCATACACACAGGCGCGGGCGGGGCCGCGGCAGCCGCGGCGGGCGGCAGCAGAGCCTGGCGGACAGCCTGGCTCGCGGCGGTGGGCGGGGCGGGCGCGGCGGCTCACAGGCCACAGGCACGCTGGACGCCTTCCTCACCCCCGCCTCTCCCGCCAAGGGCCGCGGCAGGGGCGCGGCGGCGGCGACCACCAAGTGGGTTTGCGTCGGCCCGCTTTGCGGGTTGGCCGCTTCGGCTTGGCTGCTGCCTCCCGGCCTGCCTGCCTGCTTGCCTGCCGGCTGACTCTACCTGCTCAAGAGAGCACAACAGCCACCGCATTGGTCGGTTTGACGACTGCGCTCCCTCCCCCCCCCACCGCCCTCTTGCGCCCCCAGGGCGGCTGGCAGGGGCCGCGGGCGCGGCCGGGGCGCCGCCGCCGCCGCCGACTCGGATGAGGATGATGACGTGGAGATGCAGGACGCTGACTCGGATGGCGACAACGACGTGATCGAAGATGACGACGACGGTGATGACGGCTTCGCCGCGGCGGCGCCGCCAGCCAAGCGCGCGGCGCGCGGCGGCGGCGCCGAGCCTCGAGCCGGCGCGGCGGCGGCGGCGGCGGCGACTCCCAGTCGCGGTCGTAGCACACGCGCGGCGGCAACGGGTGCCGGCGCCAAGGGGCGCAAGAAGTACCGCGTGGATGATTCGGACGACGACGACGATGGTGCGTATGTGTTGCATGTGTATACGTGTTGCACAGGCACAAAGACACGTGTGTCAAGTATAAGCGTTGTGCTGAGCCGTGGCACCCTGACTGACACCCCAACCTTTTGGCACACCGTTGCCAGCATGCGCCCGCTCCATTCTTGTCGACATTGTGCCACCGTATTGCCACCTGTCGTTGAGGGGGCTGGGACACAACCGACACACCCTCGTCCACAGACATGACATGCCTGTGCCTGTGTGCCTGCCTCATCACGGCGTGTTTCGCCTGCCGCGCGCCCACCCACACACAGACGCCAGTGACGGGGTGGAGGACATCGAGGACCACTCGGACGAGGACGACGACGACGCCTCGCCGCCGCCATCCGCCGGCCGGGGCCGTGGCCGCGGCCGGGGCGCCGCGGCGGGGACGCCGGCGGGGCGCGGCCGCGGCCGCTCTGCTGCAGGTGGAGCCCTTGCGTGTGCACACACCTGCGTCAGCACTTGCCATGCCTTCCCGCCTCTCAGCCGACCCGCTTCATGTGCCCAATCACACTGTTCGCCGGCAGAGGCGGACGCCTCCTGCCCTCAATCACTACGCCATGCTGTCCCGCCCCACAGCCTCGCTGCCTCATGTGTACCCGATCGTTTGCCGCCGGTGGCTATGACGCCTCCCGCCCTCAAGCATTACCTTCCAACACCTTTCCATCCCCTTTCCTTGCCGACCGCAGGCGCAGGCCGCGGCAGGGGCGCCGCCGCCGCCGCCGCCAAGGAAGTGGTGAGCATGTTGTCCAGCGACGACGACGACGATGATGACGACTTGCGGGCTAGCATGATGCCCAGTGGTGCTCTGGCACACGCCGCCGCCGGCGCTGCCTACGCGAGCTCCGTTCTGCCCGGTGGCGCCGGTCCCACGGCCACCACGGCCACAGCCACGGGCGGCGCCGCGACGCAAGGAGGCACGGGAGGCACGGGCGCAGGGGCGGCGGCGGGTGGCGGTCGGAAGCGGCCGGCGAGCTTCTTCAGCAGCGGGAGCACGCAGGCGGGCGGGCGTGGCGGCGGCGCGGCGGGCGGGCGCGGCTGGGGTCAGGCGCGGTAGCGGATGAGGAGGGGCAGCAGGAGCAGGGGGAGGGTGGTACCGGAGATGTACTGTGTTGGGTGTGGGTCAGTGGGTGTGGTGGTAGGCGGGTGGTGGTGTGGTGGCTTGGGTGGATGCGGGGCGCAGCAGGTTGTGCAGGTGGCGTCGTGTCATTATTGGGGACGTGTTAACAATGGGCGCGTTGGTGCAGGTGCGGGTGCAGGTATGGGCACTGCGGACAGACTGCAAATTCGGTGCACACGAGCCTGTAGGTTGGCTCAAATGGGGCGTCGCAGGATGGGCATGTACAGGAGGTTGTGCTAACGGACGACGTTGAGCGTCGTTTACGCGGGTGGCGCCGTGGCGGGCGATTCCATCTTGGTCACGAGGGCGTGCTCAAGGCGTTTTACTTGCTGGCAAATCCAGCGCAAAATACACTCCAACTGTTGAACTTTATCAAAGCTTCGTTCTTTCGCTGGCTTGGCGACAGACGTCGATTTTTTCAACCACTCCGCTGCAGAAGTCTGTGCGAGTTCGGGATTTCGCACCTCCTCGACCCCAAGCCCGTTTGTGGCAACTACGCAGCGAGCAAGGCAGCGAAACAAAGCGCAATAGCTTCCAGACTTGGTAAGCTAATGGTTAATTATGGACAAGTATAGTGCGCGCCATGTTTAAGTAAACGCGGGTCCAGTAACGCCTCGCTACGGCCTCTCGCCGCACTTAAGCTCACCAGCTCGAACCGACCCCCACATCCGGAGCCCCCATTCCGACCCCATAAGCGCACCTCCGAACCCGCCCGCCCCACTTTCCACAATCTATATGCATATATGCATATGGCCCAGAAGGCGCAGGGCCATCCAAAAGCCCTTGACCGAACTTCGCCTTGTCCATTGTCGCATGTTGCCCCCACACACGCACCCTGCCCACGCCACCCGCATCCAACAGAAATCAAACGTAGCGCTTTCACCATAGCAAGAGCCCGGGCGCTAGGACACTCCAAGGTGTGTTCGCATGTGGGGGCACAACGCGAGACAAGGGGCTTTGGCCGTCCAACCAAGCCCAGCTAGTCACCAGGTCACCTAAGCTTCACAGGGTACAGACCTGCATGCCAAGCGGACGCGCAAGGACATAGATTCCGGGGCTCTGCCGTACTCCTAAGCGGACGGGGGTGCGGGCAAAACCTCGCCAGGCCTCGCCTGATATTAGGGCTTGGCGCTGTGGAAAGCGGGGCTCAAATTGGAGAGGTTGACATCAAGTTTGGGGGCGAAACGTGCGGCTGGGCAGGGGCGCCGATGAGGGTCTCGGCCGAACTCGCACAGACTTCTGCAGCGGAGTGATCAACATCGCGTCGCAACTCTGACGACGAGGACGAGGAGACTTTCGGCGTGATCAAGAACATGAGCTTGATGGAATCCATGATGGCGGCGCGGAACGACTTTTCCTGGCTGCCTGGCATCGAGGAGGGTGACATAGCTTTCCAGCGTGAGTGGAACCAGCCCAGCGGGGGATGGAGCGCGGTAGTGCTGATCGCTGAGGGGCGGCGGAGCAAGGTGTTCAAGGCTGCAAAGCAGTGGAAGGGGTCTGGAGAGGGGCTCACGGCGGTGCTTGTGCCCTACCTGTCGCGTGCCAC